>NC_056747.1:346713774-346863774 GCF_019279795.1 Protopterus annectens | reverse complement strand
GGCAGTTGTATTCAAGCTTGCACCCAGGAATGTAATTTGTTGAGACGGTACCAGTTGTGATTTCGTTTCATTTATGGTGTACCCTAGACAAGTTAGAACCCTTTTTACAAACGCCAGATACTTTAGAAGTACGGCCTGGTTTTCTGCCTGAGACAATCGTCCAGGTATAGGTAGATTTGAATATTTCTTTACTTGCATAATGCAATTACTGGAGCCAGGGTCTTTGTGAATACCCTGGGCGCAGTAGACAAGCCAAAGGGCAGTGCAGAGAACTGATAATGCAAGTAGCCTGCTTTGATGCGTAGGTATCTTCTGCAAGATTCCCTGATTGGGATATGAAGGTAAGCTTCTTTTAAATCTAGAGTTGCCAACCAGACATCTTTGCCAAGCATAGGAAGTAACTGGTGAAGAGCCAGCATCTTGAATTCTGGAATGTCCAGAAAGGGGTTTAGAGTAGACAGGTCCAGAATTGGACACCATGTTTTGTCTTTTCTGGGTACTAGGAAAAGCCTGAAGTAGAATCCTTGCCACTTTTCCTCTTCTGGTACCGGTAAAATAGCCACCATGTTTAAGAGGGAAAGTACTTGTTTCTGAGCCTCTGCCCACTGATTTGGGGGCAGGTCTGGCCACCCATTTGGTGTTGGCAACGTGTGGAACAATATATTTAAAACCCATTTGTCCTAGGTTATAAGTTCCCAGTTTTTTGCATGAAAAGCAATCTTTCCCCCCAAAGGGGCGGCTAAAAGGTAAGTGCTTGGCAATTCCAAAGGAAAGTCATTGAGATAGTTTACCATGGGGGGGGGGGGGGGTATCTGAAAGTCCCTTGGGACTGAAACCTGGTGCTTTTGGTATGTCTGGATTTGGCTTGAGAGGATCTGGAAGGAGCTGGAAAGGGCCAATTCTTAGGCCAGTGCCTACTAAATCTAGGAGGTTGCACTTGTAAGATATCTTTTACAGTTTGCATAGATGTAGCTTTGTCTTCCATCTTTAAAACTTCTTCAGCCTTATTGCCAAACAGGTGATCCTGATTTAAAGGAGCATCCAACAATTTTGCTTTCACATAATCAAGCAGTGATTGCTCCTTAAGACAAATATGCCTTCTAAGCACAGACCCAGTAACAGCAGCCCTGCAAGAGGCCTCAAGAATCAAAACCACATTGCAAAGTATGTTTTCCAACTTGTTCAGCAGAATGCAATAAATCCTGTAAATCTTTATTTTCCACACGGTCAGAAATCATCATTTTCTGTTTAAGCAGTCCAATAATATGCTGTTGATCTTTTAACATATGAAAATGGCAGTTTAAAGCCCTGATAAGCCAAGGTTGCAGAAGTATAAACCTTTTTACCCCATCTATCCAGCACCCTGGAGTCTATCAGAAGGGGTAGGATTTTTAGCAGTAGAAGCCTTAAAGCCCTTAGGCCCTTGAGAAATGGTTTCAGGATCTGCAACAGGATTTTTGAAAAGGAACTTGTGGGACTCAGGAACCCTGTAGTATCTGTCAGGTTTACTAGGTGCTGGAGGCAGGGAATCAGGGGCCATACTGGATTCTGAAAACGCATAAACAACAACGTCTAGTAGAGGAGGTATAGCCAAAGGCCTATGCTGAGGTAAAAGAAGAAAATCCCCAAGAATCTTTTTTGAATCGGAGAATTCCTGACTTTCCCAGTGGAAATGCTCCCTTAAGGTATGTAAAGTTTCACCAAAAGAGAAATCCTCAGGGGGGGATGCAGAGGGAATGGAATCCTCTGCATCAGAATCCTCATAAGTAGGTATGGACAAATCCAGGTCATTAGAAGAGTCAGAAGAAAGTCCTGATCAGAAGAGTCAGTGTCAAGCTCAGACCTAGGCCTCTTAGAAGGGGGGTGGGGGGTTTGACTACTCCTGATTAGAGTAATTAGGTCTTCAGCCATTTTGATCATTTGTTTTTTAGGCATATGGGGCCTGAACATGTGGCCTGGGCATCAGTTTTTTTGACACAGATCGAGATTTAGGCCTAAGGTGGAGTTGGCTGAATACACCCTCAGAAGCCGGTGCCTACACAGTGGCTCCAGACCCATCCAAGGTAGACACATCCTCTCGTTCCCATAGTGGATGTATCTCGCGACATACCGGACTCCGAATGGGTCTCAGTAGAGGCCTGTGAGTCAGAAGTCACGGTTATCAGGGGCCGCAAAAGCACCTGAGTACCGGCGAACTGGCGACTGGCATAGGAGAAGTGCTGTCGTCAGTTTTGGACCTCAACGGCCTGTCGCTGTATTTATCTTTGCGTTTTTTTTTTTTAATTTCAGTAGTCGGATGGCTAACCGACATCATTTCTGGATAATTAAACCAAGAAACCAAAATATTTAGAGGCAAAAATGTACAGACGACAGATAGTGCACTGATTAAATAAAGCACAAAACCGACAGCAAGGTACTTCATGGTCAGGGCCTACGCAAAGAATACAGTGCAGATGAAAATCTTTATGAGGTATTTGCTTTCCACAAGTAATGCAATTATTAACTTTTACTGACATCGGTACGGAGCAAGAAAAAGTTTCCCCAACGGAGTACTTAGCTTTAAGTTGAAGACTGCGGTTCTGAAACGCGAAAGACTGAGGTAATGACATCGGCTGCATGTTTTATACCCCTGGCAACCTGATGTCATGGAAGAAGGGACAGCAACCAACGCAGAACCCAAGACTTTGATAATCAGGCCAACTGAGGGCAACTTGCCAGCAGATTACCCAAATGTAAAAACTGCGACAGTGAAACACGAAGAACATCATCTTCTTGTTCCCCTTATGCACATAGCCTCGATTATCAGAATAATAGGGCCTGGCTATAGTATCCCAATTGTCCAAAACCCGTTTACTAATCTTTATCTACATCTTGTTTGTTATAACCTCTAGCTTGTAACTGATCAGAGAGCAACTTCATATTCTTAATGCAATCCTCATACGCAGTACATAATCTAGACACTCTAGTGAACTGACCTTTAATAAATTCACTGGTCAGAAAACTGTTCTTCCAACAGGCTTTCCTATACAAGGTTGTATCAATATTACCAAATGGATTTTTATATAATTTAACATCTAAGAAATCAATACTAGATTTGAATACTGTAGACGTAAAGGTCAAAAAGTTGGTGGTGCTGTTGGCATATTTGCATATGAATTTGCACATGGTGTGCCCATGGAAACACCCCCAATCCTGTAGATAAAACTCCTATTGGAACATGAATTGTGTAACACTTAACATAAATGTAGATGTTAGAGTGTATTCACTGTTGCAGTCATTACACTTGGGTTATCTGCCTGCAGATAGCCCTCATTCGGCCCGAATACCAGAGTCTTATGATTTCTGCATCGGATGCTGTCGCTTCTTCCATGACGTCAGGTCATCAGGGGTATAAAACAGGCAGCAGATGCCATTACATCAGTTTTTCTTGCTCCAAATGTCAGGAGCCCCCAAAAGTACAGTTTTGTACCTACCATAAATGTAGATGTTAGAGTGCTAATACAGCTGCAGTCATAACAGATGGGTTCTCCTGCCATCAGGCGGGTCCTCGGTCGGCCGAATTCCAAAGTCTAGGTCCGGCGTCGGTTGTTGTCACTTTCTTTCCTGACGTCAGTGCGACCGGGGTATACAAGACACAGCTGACGCCATTTTCTTCAGTCTTTCTTGCCCCAGATGTCAGGTGCCCCCAAAAGGAAGGCAATATATATATATATATATATATATATATATATATATATATATATATATATATATAATCATGCATTGCAATATAATCAAAAACCAGTAGTTGCAAGCAAATACACCATAGAAGGATAACCCAATCAAGTTGTAAGATGAGGAGTTAGCCACTAGGTCTGTACCCAGGGGGGAAGGAGGGAGGGAAACCTGGACTGCAGCTGTATTAGCACTCTAACATCTACATTTATGGTAGGTACAAAACTGTACTATGTTCATCGTGCATACAGCTGCAGTCATAACAGATGGGTAGAATCCCAAAGCTACGCACAGGGTGGTAGGCACTAAGTGGAACTGGGAGGAGCCAGAATGCCCTGCAACACAGCAGTGGCAAAGCCTGCTCTAGTTTTGGAGTATAAAGGTAGGTGGTAGTGTTTAGTGAAGGTATGCACAGAACTCCAAGTGGCTGCCTCCAAAATATCTTTGGTAGGGACTAATCTGAGGAAGGCTGCAGAGGTAGCTGTGGCCCTTGTGCAGTGGGATCTGATGCCTGCAGGTACAGATTTACCATGAAAGGAGTAACAAAACCGTATGCAGTGGCCTATCCATTTTGAAATTGTCTGTTTGGAAATTGGCTTCCCTTGAGCTCCTACAGCATAGGACACAAAGAGTTGTTCTGATTTCCTGAAAGGCTTTGTTCTGTCCAAATAGTATCGTAGCTGTCTATGGATGTCTAAGGAATGTAGCAGCCTTTCCCCTTTGTTTTGAGGATTGGGGTAAAAGGTAGGTAAGTGTATGGCCTGATTTAAAGCTACCCTGGATACTACCTTAGGCATAAATGAGGGGTTGGTACGTAGGGAAACCCTGTCCTGATGGAAGATGAGAAAGGGCTGCACAGCCATGAGGGCTTGTAGTTCCGAAACCCTACGAGCTGAGGTAATGGCCAGAAGGAAAGCTGTTTTCCAGGACAAATATTGCAAATCTGTTGAGGCAGCTGGTTCAAAGGGAGGCAATGTTAATTTTTCTAGAATGTAATTAAGATCCCAGGCTGGTATTGGTTGTTTCCTTGGAGGTCTTATATTCTTAGCCCCTCTGAGGAACTGTCTTAAGAGTGGGTGAGAGAATAAGGGTGGATCAGTGTTGTATTCTGCAGAAATGGCTGAGGCATGGATTTTGGAGGAGGAAAATGAAAGTCCACTGTTCAACAGCTCAGCTAGATACTGTAATATCTGAGGCAAATTCAGTTTTCTAGGATCCTGGCCTTTTTCTCATTCCAAGCGCAAAACCGCTTTCCATTTTATGGAGTAAGCCTTTCTAGTAGATGGCCTTCTGGCCTCCAAAATGACATCCTGCACCTCCTTGGAGAGTAGGGTCTGTTGTGGTGTTAAGGAATTTTCCATGCAGCCAGATTGAGTGTTTTCAGCTGACTGTGAAGAGTTTTGAAGCTGTGCTGAGTCAGTAGAAGAAGCATTAGAGGTAGGGTCCAGGGAGGAGAATGTGTTAGGCTCCTCAGGAGTGGGTACCAGTGTTGTCTTGGCCAGTCTGGAGCAATCAGTATCATCTTCGGTCTGTCTGCTCTTGCTTTCAAGAGCACCTTGGGCTGAAGAGGCAAAGGTGGGAAGGCGTAAGCTGTCCGTGCTGCCCAACTGAAAGAAAGGGCGTCTACTCTCCAGGCCTTTGGATGGAATGTCCTTGAGCAGAATTTTGTCAATTGATGATTCCTGTGGGAGGCAAAGAGATCTATGTCTGGCCTTCCCCACGCTTGGATTATCTTTGTAAACACTTGAGGATGCAACTTCCATTCGTGAGGGTCTGTCATATTTCTGCTTAGATTGTCTGCCAGCGTGTTTTCCAAACCTGGCAGGTACTGTGCTTGAAGTTCTATTTGCCATTCCAGAGCCAAGTCCCAAAGTGACATGGCCAGCTTGCACAGGGGGTATGAATGTGTTCGTCCTTGTTTATGTACCACATTACTGTGGTGTTGTCAGTTCTTATCAATAACTGCCCTGGATGCAGGAGGTCCTTGAAAGCTGTAATTGCATTTATCACTGCTAGCATTTCCTTTTGATTGATGTGAAGGTGCTTTTCCTTTTGGGACCATTTGCCCTGAATGCACCTGTCTGTCATGTGTGCCCCCCAGGCGTAGTCTGAGGCGTCTGTTGTGATGACTTGATTTGCTTGAAGCTTGCAGAATGGTAGACCTGTGTTTGTTTGGCATGCTTGGGCCCACCATAGAAATTCCTTTTGCAAACATGGGATTAGTGGTATTATTGTTTCCAAACTGTGGCTGTGTTGAGACCATAGTTTTTTTAGGAGCCATTGAAGTTTCCTCATATGCAACTTTGCACATGGGATTAGAAGAATGCAAGATGCCATGAAGCCCAGAGCCTGCAGGATTTTCCTTGTGGTTAGCCTGGTACAATTTGCTAGTATTTTGAAGTACTGAGTTAGTTGCCCCTGTTTTTCTGGCGTAAGATAGGCCATCTGGGTGTTTGTGTCCAAGTTGGCACCCAGGAAAATTATTTTCTGAGATGGTGTTAGCCTGGATTTCTCTTTGTTGACTGTGTATCCCAGAGAATTCAATAACCGTGTTACATAAGCCAGATGTTCCAGAAGTATGTTTGCTGTCCGCTTGGATCAGGCAATCGTCCAAATAAGGGTAAATTTGTATCCCTTGAAGTCTGCAGTAGGCAATTACTGATGTCAGGCATTTCGTGAATACTCTGGGCGCAGTAGATAAGCCAAAGGGCAATGCAGAGAATTGATAGTGGATTGAACCTGCAAGAAATCTGAGGTATCTTCTGCAGCTCTGTCCGATTGGGACATGCAGGTATGCCTCCTTGAGGTCCAATGTTACCAGCCAGGACTCCTTGCCCAGCATGGGAAGAAGCTGCTGTAAGGTGAGCATCTTGAATTTTCGGATGGATAAGTCCAAAATGGGTCTCCAATCGGTTCCCTTCCTTGGTACCAGGAATAGTCTGGAATAAAAACCTTGACCTTGTTCGTGAGTAGGTACCTCTTGAATAGCTTTCATGAAATTTGTATTTGAGCCTCTGCCCGTTGATTGTGTGGCAGGTTCAGCATGCCTCTCATTTTTGGAAGAGTGTGAAAATGAAATCTGTAGCCTCTGTTTATAATGTCCAGGATCCATTTGTCTGTTGTGATATGCCAATTTTTTGAAAATAATGCCAGCTTTCCTCCCAAGAGTGCTGCCAGCTGAGACTTGCTTGGCATGCAAAGGGGAAAGTCATTGGGTTTGTTTCCTGTATTGTTGTGCACTGTCTTCGCCACCTCTTGGTGCTGGAGTTTGCCATTGTCTGCCTCGATATGATCCTTGAGATTGTCCTCTGCCCCTTCTGCACCTGTATCTACCTCTTTGGGGCTTGTCCGTGGCTGGAAAGAACCAGTTTTTTGAAGGCCAATTTCTGCTAAAACGTGGTGGTTGTACCTGTAGAAAAGCTTTGACAGTTTGCATAGATTTAGCTTTTTCTTCCATTTTCCGTAGTATCTCCTCAGCATTAGTACCAAATAATACATCCTTTTGTAAAGGAGCATGTAGTAGTTTAGCTTTAACATGATCATGCAAGGTTTGTTCCCTAAGCCAGGCATGTCTACGAATGACTGATCCTGTAACAGCAGCTCTACTTGAGGCCTCTAGAGCATCATAGCCACATTGCAAGGTGTGTTTACTTACTTGTTCTGCACTATGCATGATATCCTGCAACTCCTTCCAATCTGGTTGTTCAGGTTGTGACATTTTATTCCTTAATTGTGATAACAGAAACTGCTGATATTTAAGCATATGGAACTGACAATTTAAGGCCCTCATGGCTAGGGTGGCCGAGGTATATACCTTTTTACCCCACCTTTCTAAGGATCTAGACTCTCTTTCGGAAGGTAATGGATTCTTAGCAGTAGAGGCCTTCATTCCCTTGGGGTCTTGAGAAATGGTTTCAGGGTCAGCATTATGGCTTTTGTAAAGAAATTGGTGTGAGTTAGGAACTCTGTAGTACCTATCAGGCTTGACTGGGGCAGGAGACAGGGAATCCGGATTAAGGCAAGCCTCTGAGTAAACATCATCAAGTATGTCCAAGACAGGAGGTATCGCCAGAGGTCTGTGCTGAGGTAGCAAAAGAAATTCCCTAAGTCTTTTCTTGGAATCTGAAAATTCTTGGCCTTCCCAATGGAAGTGTTCCCTCAAGGTATGCAAAGTTTCCCCGAAAGAAAAATCCTCTGGGGGAGATGCAGAAGGAATGGACTGCTCTGCATCAGAATCTTCAAAGGGGGAGTACGAGTGTTCCTCTTCATCAGAATGTTCTGAAATAATGGAGCCCTGGTCAGAAGAGGGAGAATCTTCCTCCACTCTGGGTCTCTTGTCCGGAGGGGGTTGGGAACTCCTGATAAGAGTAATTAAATCCACAGCCATTTTGAGCATCTGCTTTTTAGGCATGGGACCTGGAGATGGGCCCTGTGCAACAGGCCTCTTGGGATGCATGGCTGTTTTGGACTTAGTAAAGGCCTTTATGGAAAAGGAAGATTAGGGTCCGAAGACACCATGGGTGGAAGTGGACCTGTCCACATTAAGAGGCTCAACACTCACAGTGGCTTCGGTAGCTGTAGTCAGGGTATGGGAAGAGGCACCTGCGGTCTCGGTTACAGAAGACACCGCCAGAGAAGTGACATCGGTAGTCAGGGGCTGCGTAGGCGCCTCGCTGAGAACCAGACCACGTGTAGCCAGTTTTGGCGTGGTGTCGGTGGAGACCGCGGACCTCGCGTGTCGGTCTTTGTTCTTGCGTTTTTTGGACAAAACGGTAGTCGGAGTCTCAGATGACATTTTATAATCAAAAGCTTTACCAAAAAAAGTGCTGGGCGAACTCCGCCCGACGCTTAATAGTGCGTTTATTGAAAGTAGCACAAAAGCGACAGCCCGAGATGTCGTGGTCTGGGCCTAAACAAGGTATACAGAGGGAATGAAAATCCTTATGCGGTATTTGCTTCCCACAAGAAATACGCTTGTTAACTTTTTCTGACATCGGTCTGAGGCGAGAAAAGTTTCCCCAACGGGGTACTTAGCTTTAAAGACGACTTCGGTTTCCAAATGTTCGTAATTTCAGGAGCTGGCCGACCGGCACTTGCGAACTGCTTCTACTTCGGGCACCGCGCGGTAAAAAAAAGACTGAAGAAAATGGCATTGGCTGTGTCTTATATACCCCTGTCGCACTGACATCAGGAAAGAAAGCGACGACAACCGACGCCAGACCTAGACTTTGGAATTCGGCCGATCGAGGACCCACTTGACGGCAGGAGAACCCATCTGTTATGACTGCAGCTGTATGCACGATGAACATCAGGAAGCTAGTATATGGTGGGGAACACCACCAGTAAAAAGTAAATACCAATGCCAACTGGAATGGCCATAGAGAGGAGAGGTAGAAAGATAGAGAAAGCCGGGGGCTGGAGGGAGGGGAAACCAGGACTGCAACAGTGAATACACTCAAACATCTACATTTATGGTAAGCATACACAAAGTACTGTACACTAACCATAAATGTAGATGCTCGAGTGCATTCACTGTTGCAGTCATCACATTTGGGTAATCTGCTTGCAGTACCCCTCAGTCGGCCTGATTATCAAAGCCTTGGGTCCTGCGTCGGTTGCTGTCTCAGCTTCTGTGACGCCAGGTAGTCAGGGGTATAAAGCATGCAGCCGACACCATTACATCATTTTTTCTTGCCACAGATGTCAGTTGACCCCATAATTGGAAGCAATTATATATATATATATACACACACACACACACACACATACACACCCACACACATAAATACATACAAGGTTATACCTCCAACAAAAAAGCAAATACACCAAAAAGCTTTTAACCATAGTAAAGGAGTAGAGGTATAGCCAGAAGTCAGGGGGCTGGAGGGAGGGTAACCAGGACTGCAACAGTGAATACACTCGAACATCTACATTTATGGTAAGTGTACACAACTGTACTATGTCCTTCATGTTTCACTGTTGCCGTCATTACATTTGGGTAGATTCCCAAAACTAATCTAAGGATGGGAGGAGGAACTTCGCTAGCATTAGGGCCAGCTATAAGGCCCTGCATGACTGCAGTGCCAAAGCCAGCTCAGGATTTAGAGAAAATTGGCAAATGGTAATGCTTGGTTAAAGTATGTACAGAACTGCAGGTGACAGCTTCTAGGATGTCTCTGGTAGGGACACCTCTGAGAAAGGCTGCAGAGGTAGATGCAGCCCTGGTTGAATGGGGTCTAATCCCCTGTGGGATAGGTTTTTCCATGGTGCTTACAACAGAAATGAATGCAATGGTCTACCAATTTAGAAATGGTTTGCTTTGAAATCACCTTCCCCTCTGCCCCTGCAGCAAATGCCACCAGCAGTTCAGATTATCTTTGAGGTTTAGTCCTGTCCATGCAAAATCTAAGTTGTCTGTGCAAATCTAAGGAGTGCAATATCCGTTCCCATTTGTTCTGTGGATTAGAAAAGAAGGTTGGCAAATCAATAGATTGATTAAGAGCCACACTGGATAACACCTTGGGCATGAAGGAGGGACTGGTTCTGAGGGACACCCTGTCCACATGAAAGATGATGAAAGGCTCCAGTGCCATAAGGGCCTGTAAATTCAGATACCCTTCTTGCTGAAGTGATTGCTAAAAGGAAAGCTGTTTTCCAAGAAAGGAATTTTAACTCTGCCCTTGCAGCTGGCTCAAAAGGAGGAAGAGTGAGTTTTTCCAATACAAAGTTAAGGTCCCACGCTGGAGTTGGGGCTATCCTGGGTGGTCTTAAGTTTTTAGCCCCTCTGAGGAACTACTTGAGCAGTAGGTGAAAAAAGAGGGGTGGTTCTGTGTTGTAATGAGCTGAAATGGCTGAGGTGTGAATTTTGATGGAGGAAATGCCCTTGTGAAGCATCTCAGTTAAGTACTGAGGAATCTGAGGTAAACTGGACGCTGCTGTGGCCATCCCTTGAGTTTGGTTCCAGGCACAGAATCTTTTCCATTTTTCAGAGTAAGATTTTCTAGTACTAGACCTCCTTGCCTCCAAAATGACATCCAACACTTGTTTACTGAGGGATGGTAATGGAGAGATTAGATAATTAGCCAGGCTGCCCGGTTCAGACTTTGAAGCTGGGGTGCAGAATCTGGCTCTCCTGCTGTGACAGCAGGGTAGGGGTCTGAGGCAGGTGCCATGGGGCTAGCTGTGACACACTGAGCAAGAGGGGATACCAGTGTTGTCGTGGCCAGTCTGGTGCAATGAGTATCATCCTTGGTTTGTCCAGTTTGATCTTTAGTAGTACTTTGGAGAGGAGAGGCAGAAGAGGAAATGCATAAACTGATTTTTCCAGCTGAAGGACAGAGACATCCACTTTCCAAGCTTGTCTGTAGGGAGTCCTTGTGCAGAATTTTATCCAATTGGTAGTTCTGAGGGGAGGCAAATAGGTCTATATCTGGGCTCCCCCCATTTGTTTATCAACATGTTGAAAAGTCTTTGGTTCCAGTTTCCACTCATGTGAGTCCATGAGATTTCTGCTTAGATCGTCTGCCAGTGTGTTTAGTTTTCCTGGTAGGAATTGATCCTGTAGATGCACTTGGTAGCTCAAGGCCGTGTTCCACAGAGCCACGGCTAGTCTGCAGAGGGGGTAAGAATGGGTACCTCCCTGCTTATGTACCACATTAGTGGTGCTGTCAGTCTTTACCACTAATTGTCCTGGAAGAATGTCGTCCTTGAAGGCTGTCAGAGCATTCTGTACAACTAACATTTCTTTTGATTGATATGCAGGTGCATTTGACTTTGGTTCCATTTCGCTGAATGCATTTCCCTGCCAGGTGAGCCCCCCCATACATAGTCTGATGCGTCTGTTAGGGTTTCGGGGCAGGAGGTAGAGAGAATGGTAGTCCCTTGTTTTGGTGGCAGGCCTCTGCCCACCAAAGGAATTCTAACCATAGGCACGGTATGATACGAATCATTGCTTCTAGAGCCTGAGAATGTTGACACCATAGGCTTTTTAGATACCATTGTAGTTTCCTCATATGCAGTCTTGCATATGGAATTAGTAGAATGCACAAGGCCATGAACCCCAAGGCTTGCAGTATTTGCCTTGCAGATAGCAGGGTTTTTGTGGCCACTAGTAGTTTGAAGTAAGTTGTCAAATGAATTTGTTTCTCTGGCGTGAGGAATGCCATCTGGGAAGTTGTGTTCAAGCTTGCTCCCAGGAATATAATTTGTTGACAGGGTACCAGTTGTGATTTCTTTTCGTTTATGGTGTACCTCAGACAAGTTAACACCTTTTGTACAAATGCCAAGAGATTCAAAAGCATGTCCTGGCTTTCTGCCTGAATTAGACAATCATCCAGGTATGGGTATATCTGAATATTTCTTTGCTTGCAAAATGCAATGACAGGAGCTAGGCACTTCTTGAATACCTTGGGCGCAGTAGATAAGCCAAAGGGCAGTGCAGAGAACTGATAGTGCATGTAGCCTTCTTTGAAGCGTAGGTATCTTCTGCAAGATTCCCTGATTGGGGCGTGCAGGTAGGCTTCCTTTAAATCCAGTGTTACCAACCAGGCATCTTTGCCTAGCATGGAAAGCAACTGGTGAAGAGAGTTAGCATCTTGAATTTTGGAATCGCCAAAAAGGGGTTTAAGATAGAAAGATCCAGGACAGGACACCATGAATTGCCTTTGCTGGGTACCAGGAAAAGTCTCGAGTAGAAACCTTGTCCCTTTTCTTTTTCTAGAACAGTTTGAATAGCCTTTATGCTTGAGAGAGAGAGAGAGAGAGAGAGAGTACTTGCTTTTGAGCCTCTGCCCACTGATTTGGGGGTAGATCTAGCCAACCGTTTGGCGTTGGTAACATGTGGAAGTGAAATATGTATCCTTGGGAAACATTTAAAATCCATTTGTCCTAGGTAATGAGTTCCTAGTTTTTTGCATGCAAAGCAATCTTTCCCACTAAAGGAGCAGTCAATTGAGAAGTGCTTGGAAGTTTTAAAATTAAGTCATTGAGACAGTTTATCATAGGGGGGAGTCTTACTACTCTCTGATTTGGAAGTGGGAGTTCCCCATTGCTTATGTACCCTGGGACTGAAGCCTGTGTGTTCTGCTGGTTCTGGGTTTGGACTAAGAAGGTCTGAAAGAGGCAGGAAAGGACCAATTCTTAGAGGGCCAATGTCTACTAATGCTTGGTGGCTGTACTTGTAGGAAATCTAACAGTTTGCATAGATTTAGCTTTTTTCCTCCATCTTTTTAAGAACTTCTTCTGCTTTGTTGCCAAACAGGTGGTCCTGATTTAAGGGAGCATCCAGCAATTTAGCTAACATGATATGACAAGGATTGCGCCTTAAGCCAAGCATGCCTTCTAAGTACAGACCCAGTGACAGCAGCCCTGGAAGATGCCTCTAGTAAATCAAAATCGCATTGCAAAGTATGTTTTCCAACCTGTTCAGCAGAATGCATTAAATCCTGTAAATCCTTATTTTCAGCACAATCAGGAATCAACATTTTCTGTTTAAGCAATCCAATGATATGCTGCTACTTTAACATATAAAACTGGCAGTTTAAGGTCCTAATGGCCAAGGATGCAGAAGTGTATACCTTCTTACCCCAGCTATCCAGCGCCCTGGAGTCTCTGAGGGGGTAGGATTTTTGGCAGTAGTAGCCTTAATGCCCTTGGGTCTATGTGAAATGGTCTCAGGATCCATAGTAGGATTCTTGAAGAACTTGTGAGAGTCAGGAACCCAGTAATATCTATCAGGTTTTTTGGGAGCAGGAGGTAGAGAGTCAGAAGCCAAGCTAGATTCCGAAAAGGCATCATCAACAATGTCTAGTACAGGAGGGATAGTTAAAGGCCTGTGCTGGGGCAGGAGTAAGAAATTCCTAAGCCTCTTTTTAGAATCAGAGTAATCCTGGCTTTCCCAATGAAAATGCTCCCTAAGAGTATGCAAGGTTTCACCAAAAGAGAAATCCTCGGGGGGGGGGGGGAGTCCTCTGCATTAGAATCCTCATAAGTAGATAAGGGTAAATCCTGGTCAACTGAGGAAACAGAAATTTCAGAATCCTGGTCATAAGTATCATAAGCAAATTCAGTCCTTGGTCTCTTAGATGGGGAAGGTTGGCTTCTCCTGATTCAAGTAATAAGGTCTTCAGCCATTCTTATTTGTTTTTTAGGCATAGAGGCCTTATCATGCAGTCTGGGCATCGGTTTTCTAGGCATGGTTCGAGTTTTAGGCCTTGAAGAAGAAGATGGCGTTGGTTTAATATGCAAGTCAGTAGGTCTGAACATACCCTCAGAAGCTGGTGCCTGCACAGCGACTCCGGAACCATCCAAGGTAGAGACATCCTCAGATTCCACAGATGAAGCATCTCGTGGCATACCAGACTGCGAATGGGTCTCAGTAGAGGCCTGCGAATCTGAAGTAGTGGGTATCAGGGGCTGCAAAAGCGCCTCACTGAGTACCGACGAACTGGCGACTGGCTTAGAAGTGGTGTTGTCGGCAGCTATGGACCTAGGCGGCCTGTCTCCGTCTTTATCTTTGCGTTTTTCGGAATGTCGGTAGCCGGATGGCTTACCAAAACCGTATCTGGATAATTGAACTGAGTACCAAAATATTTAAAAGCTAAAATATACCGACCATAAACAAAATTCGTTGCTTAAATAAGGCACAAAACCGACAGCGAGGTACGTTGTGGTCAAGGTCTAGGCAAAGACTACAGTATGAATGAAAATCTTTATGAGGTATTTGCTTTCCACAAGAAATACATTTATTGACTTTTACTGACATCGGTTTACAGCAAGAAAAAGTTTCCCCAATGGGGTACTTAGCTTTAGTTGAAGGACTTCGGTTCTGAAACTCGAAAACGAAAATTTCAGGGAGTAGGCCAACCAGTACTTGCGAACTACTTCTGCTTCACCACCGCACGGCAAGAAAGACTGATGTAATGGCGTCAGCTGCATGCTTTATACCCCTGACTACCTGACGTCACAGAAGATGAGACAGCAACCAACGCAGGACCCAAGACTTTGGTAATCAGGCAGACTGAGAGCTACTGCAAGCAGATAACCCAAATGTGATGACTACAACAGTGAAACACTAAGAACATCTGTACTATGTTCTTCATGTTTCACTGTTGCAGTCATCACACTTGGGTTGATTCCCAAAGCTGAGGAAGGGTGGAGGCAGTCGAAAAGTGTTAGGGCTGGCTAGTAGGCCTTGCAAGACTGCTGTAGGAATCCCAGCTCTGGATTTAGAAAAGATTGGTAAGTGGTAATGCTTGGTAAAGGTGTGTACAGAACTCCAGGTTGCAGCTTCCACAATGTTCCTGGTAGGGACTCCTCTGAGAAACGCTGTAGAGGTGGAAGTAACCCTAGTGGAATGTGGTCTAATCCCCTGTGGGGTAGGTTTTCCATGGTACTTGTAGCAGAAATGGATGCAGTGTGCTATCCATTTGGAAATAGTTGAATTTGAAATGGCCCTACCCCTCTGCCAATGTAGCAAAGCTAACTAGCAGCTGGTCAGATTTTCTGAAAGGTTTAGTCCTGTCAAGGTATAACTTGAGCTGTATGTGCACGTCCAAGGAGTGCAGGATCCCTTCCCCTTTATTCTGAGGGTTGGGGAAGAAGGTTGGCAAATGGATGGATTGGATTACAGCCACAGCGGACACCACCTTAGGCATAAAGGAGGGGTTAGTCCTAAGGGAAACCCTGTCAGTATGGAAAATGAAGGGTTCCACAGCCATTAGTGCCTGTAACTCAGACACTCTTCTTGCTGAAGTTATGGCAAAAAGCAAGGATGTTTTCCAAGAAAGGAATTTTAACTATGCTGAAGCTGCAGGTTCAAAAGGGGGAAGTGTGAGCTTTTACAGTACAAAGTTAAGGTCCCAAGCAGGGGTGGGAGCTCTGTTGGGGGCCTTAGGTTGTTAGTCCCTCTCAGGAACTGTTTGATGAGGGGGTGAGAAAATAGAGGAGGCTCAGTATTATAATGTATTAGATGGCAAAGGCATGAATCTTAATGGAGGAGAAGGATAGGTTTCTGTGGAGTAGCTCTGCTAGATAATCCAGGATTAGAGGTAAGGAGGGCATCACTATGTCCCTCCCTTGAGACTGATTCCAAGAACAATATCTTTTCCACTTTTCAGCATAGGATTTCCTAGTACTAGACCTTCTGGCGTCAAGAATGATGTCCAGCACCTGTTTGCTGAAGGTTGCTGGTGGTATATTCAAGTGATAAGCCAGGCTGCAAGGTTTAGGGATTGCAATTGTGGATGCAAGATCTGTCCCTCCTGCTGGGACAGCAGGGTAGGAGTCTGGTGAAGGTGCCAGGGTGGCACTGTTGTCAGACTGCACAAGAGTGGGTACCAGTGCTGGCTAGGCCGGTCTGGGGCATTAAGAATTGCCCTTGGTCTGTCCTGTTTTATCTTGCAGTACTACTTTTGAGAGGAGGGGCAGAGGGGGGAAGGCATAAATTGAGAGGTTTTCCCATTGAAAGGATAGGGCATCCACCTTCTAGGCCCTACTGTGAGTGTTCCTGGTGCAGAATTTCCTCAACTGGTGGTTCTCCGGGGGGGGGGGGGCAAATAGGTCCACCTGTGGTGTCCCCCATCTCTGGATTAGAAGGTTGAAGGTGTTGGGCTCTAATTTCCACTCGTGTGAGGTCTAGGAGATTTCTGCTTAAGCCATCCGCCAGTGAATTTTGTTTGCCTGGCAGAAACTGAGCTTGTAGATGCACTTGGTTGATCAAGGCTGTTCTTCACAGGGCCATGGCTAACCTGCTAAGTGGGTAAAAATGGGTTCCTCCCTGCTTGTGTATGTACCACATAACTGTGGTGTTTTCTGTTTTTATAAGCAGTTGTCCTGGAAGGATTAGGTATTTGAAGGCTGTCAGAGCATTCTGTACAGCTAGCATCTCTTTTTGATTGATGTGCAGGAGAATCTGGGCTAGGCTGCAGTGGCCTGAATGCATTTGCCTGCCATGAGCGCCCCCCATGCATAGTCTGATGCGTCTGTTGTCAGGGTTTGGGCAGCGAGGGGTTGAGTGAAAAGCAGTCCCTTGTGGTTGCATGCTTCTGCCCACCAAAGGAACTTTACCCTTAGAAAAGGTATGATTGGAATGACCTTGAGAATGCCGGCAACAAAGACTAAGAACCACTGAAATGTCCTCATATGCAGTCTTGCATATGGAATTAGCAGAATACATGAGGCCATGAACCCTAGGGCTTTCTGTATTTTTCTTGCAGATAGCTGGGTTCTGGTGGCCATTTGTTTGAAGTAGTTTGTCAGATAGACCTGTTTTTCTGAAGTGAGAAATGCCATCTGGGAACTTGTGTCCAAGCTTGCTCCCAGGAATACAATCTTTTGACTGAGCACCAGTTGTGATTTCTTTTCGTTGATGGTGTACCCCAATGAAGTGAGAAGGCTTTTTACAAATGCCAGGTGCTGAAGGAGCAATTCTTGACTGTCCGCCGTAATCAGGCAGTCGTCCAAGTATGGGAAAATTTGGATATTTCTCTGCCTGCAGTATGCAATGGCTGGAACCATGCACTTTGTGAATACTCTGGGCGCAGTAGATAAGTGTAAGGGAAGTGCAGAGAACCGATAGATATTTTCTGCATGACTCCCCCTTATGAGGATGTGCAGATAAGCTTCTTTTAAGTCTAGAGTGACTAACCAGGCATCCTTGGCTTTGCTTTTGAGCCTCTGCACACTGATTTGGAGGAAGGTTTGGAAACCTACTTGAGGTTGGCAGTGTATGGAAGTAGAGTCTGTACTCTTGGGATACAATGTTTAGGACCCATGTGTCCTGAGCAATAGACATCCAGTTTTTTGCATCAAGGACAAGTTTTCCTCCTAGGGGCACAAGTAATTGGGCAGGGCTGGGAAGGATAACTCAAAAATCAATGGGAACTTTTTTCATAAGGCGGCAGCTTACCACTCCCTGTTTTTGAGGTGGGGGCACTCCATTGTTTAGACCTCTGCATACCCTGAGACCATAGTTTGGGTGGCCCGTTTCCCCTGGGTTTGGTCTGAGCAGGCCTGGAAGGAGCTGGAAAGGACCAGTTTTTAGAAGGCCAATGCCTACTGAAACTAGGTGGCTGCACTTGTAAGAATTCTTTAACAGTTTGCATAGATTTAGCTTTTTCTTCCATCTTTTTAAGAACCTCTTCTGCTTTGATGCCATATAAACAGTCCTTATTTAAAGGAGCATCTAGTAATTTGGAATTGACATGATCTGGCAAGGTTTTGTTCCTTCAGCCAAGCATGCCTTCTCAGTACAGACCTAGTGACTGCAGCCCTGTAAGATGCTTCTAGGGCATCAAAGCCACACTGCAAAGTATACTTACTAACTTGGTTTGCAGAATGCATTAGCTCTTAGCTTTACTTTCTGCACAATCTGGAAGTAACATCATTTTTTGATTAATTAGTTCCATAATATGCTGCTGGTACTTCAACATGTGAAACTGGCAATTCAATGCCCTAACGGCAAGAGTTGCAGAGGTATACCTTCTTACCCCATCTGTCTAAAGCTCTGGAATTCCTGTCTGAAGGGGTAGGATTTTTGGCTGTAGTAGCCTTAATACGTTTAGGTCCTGGGAAATGGTCTCTGGATCCGCAGTAGGATTCCTGAAGAAAAATTTGTGGAAAAAAGGTACTCTGTAGTACCTGTCAGGTTTCCTAGGGGCCGGGGGCAAAGTTATCTGGAGTACGACTGGATTCCATAAAAACATCATCTACAACATCTAGGACAGAGGATGTAGCTAGAGGCCTGTGCTGAGGTAACTAAAAATTTTCTGAGTCTCTTTTTGGACTGAGGGTAGTCCTGGCATTCCCAGCGGAAATGCCCTCGTAAAGTATGCAAGGTTTCACCAAAAGAAAAATCCTCTGGAGGGAAGGCAGAAGGGATGGATTCATCTGCATCTGAATCCTCATAAGTTAAGGGCATGTCCTGATAATCAGAAGGGTCAGAGAGTCATAGGACTTCTGGTCTGTAGAATCAGAATGAAACTCAATTCTTTGTCTCTTAGCATGGGAAGGCTGCCTTCCCCTAATTAGGGTAATAAGGTCTTCAGCCATTCCAAGCAATTGTTTCTGTGGCATGGGAGCTTGAGCAAGAATTTTGGTCATCGGTTTTCTAGGTGTAGCGTGTACTCTGGGCCTCAGAAACTCTGTAGTTTTAGCTAAAAATGAAGTTGTCGGTTTAATTCGAACATCGGTAGGTCGGAATACACCCTCAGAAACCGGTGCTGCACAGCGGCTCTGGACCCATCCAAGGTAGAGACATCCCCAGGTTCCATAGTCAAAGAAGCATCTGCCGGCATACCGGACTCTGAATGGGTCTCAGCAGAGGCTTGCGAATCTGTAGAAGCAGGCATCAGGGGCTGCAAAGGTGCCTGAGTACTGGCGGAATAGTGACTAGCTTAACGGAAGCGTCGGCAGTTTTGGACCAATGCAGTCGGTCTTCATCTTTACGTTTTTTCGGAAGATCGGTAGTCGGATGGCTTATTGAAGCCATTTTGGAATACAGAGAACAAGAGTTAAAGAATTTAGCAATAAATATAGCCCGATAACAAATGGTTCGGGCGTTAAACAAGGCACAAAACCTACAGCGAGGAACAACGTGGACTGGGCCTAAACAGTGATGCAGTGAGAATGAAAATCTGAGAGATATTTGCTTTTCACAGGTAAGGCAATTGTTAACTTTTTCTAACATCTGTTAGAGCAAGAAAAAAGGATCCCCAATGGGGTACTTAAGCTTTAGAAGACTTCAGGATTACAAACTCAAACAAAAATTTCAGGTAGCGGCTGACCGGCACTTGCGAACTGCTTCTGCTTCGGGCTCCTCCTCGGCAAGAAAGACTGACGTAATGGTGTCGGCTGCCTGTTTTATACCTCTGATGACCTGACGTCATGGAAGAAGCGACAGCATCCGACGCAGAAATCCTTAGACTCTGGTATTCGCCCGATTGCGGGCTACCTGCAGGCAGATAACCCAAGTGTGATGACTGCAACAGTGAAACACGAAGAACATTATTTTCCAAAATCAGTTCTAGCAAAGTGCAAATAAGCATAATATTCTCACCCTTATAGTCACTGGCACTGCACGTCCCTCATTGCCTGTATGCCATAATCATTCGGTATACATGAGAATAGATTTTTAACATCAAAGGTCACAAAAAGGCTAGCAAACACCTCTCTATTGTTACTTTTGTCATTCATAAACGGTTGTAAATCGATTAAAAAATGGTTAGTCTCGCTCAACACAGTGTTGAGCGAACTCAAAACTCCTTTCAATTTCTCTTCCACATAAATAGAAAGAAGCTCTGTTGCCCAGCCTGACCCTATAGGTCTCAAAGGTGGATACGGGATTCCTTGTATATTTTAGGTAACCCTTTTATCACAGGCAAGGTTGGTTGTTGTACATAGAAAAAATGGTATAATTCCTCATCAATAACACGACAGATTATCAAATCATATAACACATCATGCATGTTTCTTCAATCTTTCTACCTCCTTCATATCAATTCTGTTACAAGCATTGTCTTCATTTAACAAACTATGCATAGAGTCACAACAGTTGTTAGAATTCAATACTACTAAGGCACTCCCCTTGTCCGTGGGCCTTATGCTGAATTCACTATTGTTCAGAGATTGTAACTCTTTACATTCTACTTCAAATTATAAAAATCCCTTGTGTGGTACATTTAAGGAGCTTATAATCTCATGTTCACATACTGCGGTGGTGGTGCTGCAGTAGCGTTGTCGCCTCACAGTTAGACGTTGCCCATTCGATTCTCAGTTCGAGCGTCTTCTGTGTAGTGACATGCGTGAATGGGCATTCCTTCGTTGAAGGTTGTGCGTTAGGCCCAGCAAGCCAATATGTAAAAATCTACTGCCAATCATTGGCAGACCAGAGTTCCGCTGCGGCAACCCCTAACCAGGAAAAGCTGAAAGACACAAACAAATAATCTCATGTTCACAGATTTGCATGAAAGTACTTGCGTGAGAAGGAAGCTGTGGTACCATTGCTACTGTATTTTGACATTTCTCTTCATCCTTTGCCTCCTAATTAGACGGCATCTGCCCCTCCCCTGTGATCAACTTCCTCTCTGAAGTTACTTAGTCACCCTTAACTAGCGCCATTTTCAAACAGCCTTTTCATCCTTATGAAGGGAATTTACTCTGCTCCCCTAAAGCTGTTATTGTTAGATCATTCTGTACTTTTTATTGTCTTGTACACTGGTTTTGTTATACTAGGTTTTACAGGGTGCTTTAAACTGTTGATTTTTGCTATATATTTTTTGTGCTGCACAGCACTCTTCCAATGTTGGTGATACCTTCCAGGCTTAGGATATGAGTGAGCATACTAACCAACATACTTTTTCCATCCAAGTTTTCCAATGCTATTTTTTTTTTATTGCTACTGTGCTAACTGCTTAAATAAAACTGTGCCATGTAGTCTGCCTCTTTCAGTTGCAATTGTGAGGTTCTTTAGAATCCAACTGTAACCAGAGTTCCAATTTTCACATCCACTGTTTTAAAGCATTACCTGTGTGTGTTTATTTAATTTTTTTTTCTGGACACTACTGTAACTGATGTACTGTTTTCTATGCACGTATTTCTGGGACTGGTCTCTAATATCCACTTTGGTAGTTACAGCAAATATACTGAAGAAATGTTAACTGAAGGGAATAGTGCAGTTGCTATAGAGTGCATTATGTAAAGTGTTTTTACTTGCTATACAGTATTCTACTTACTGCTTCATGTCTACTTTAAGATGTTTTGTTTGTAGAGTTAATTTTAATTAAGTTAACTGACATGAACTGTGCTGTTGTGTTTTTATTCTTAAATTTGTATGCACTCCCTTAAAGGGCTTGCAGTAACCTATGTCTATTGATAGCATTTTGTAAAATGATTTACTGTATATGTTGTCTTCTACTTCTGCCTCATTTCTGATACTTCTGTTGTACTAATCTCCCTTCTCTTAGATCAGCCTTATTTTTCTCACTCCCCCTCTTTGTTGTTGCTTCACTTCCTCAAAGCCCTTTTTATTAACAACGCTGTCTGCTATCCTGTCTGTCTAGTTCTGTTATTACTACTCTGAGACACTTCCTTAGCGGTCATATATCTTCTGTTCTACATCCCTCCCAATACCCCTGTCCTAACATTTTTTTCCCCACTTATAGCTGCTGTTCACAATTTTCCCAGTGAGTACACCCAACTAACCCTGCTTAACTGGACCTCCCACCCTTTGGCAGCTTCCTTGTGGCAAGAAGTACAAGCATTCTTCTCACCTGCAGGGAAACTATTAGTGTCATTAATTTACCTGCAGTACTAAGCAAGTTTCTGCAGTGAAACACTTCAGTGCTTATTTGACTAGTGGCATGCTCACTAACTCAATCAAATAGTGTTGGACTAATATAATATAATATATATATAATATTGAAATGTGATCAGAAATAGAAGTTATAGGCATAAACTCTATTTGGACAAGTCTACCAAGTTGAAACTAGCTAACAGTCTACTTCTACCCTCCCTCCTCTATGGCTGCCCCATTTTCACTAACCTACACACATTTCTCCTGAACAAACTGCAGTCATGCTACTATAAAATAGCCAAGTTTGTCCCCAACATGCCAGCTCGCACACATCATTGCCTGGCCATTAAATCTATAAACTGGTTTGAGTTCTCTCACTACCTACATTACTCCCAACTTACCCTCACCCACAAACTACTAAATAATCCTAACTTCTGCCAATCCCTTCAAACTATAATACAAACACACACCCCTACTCGGCATCTATGGTCCTCTAACAAACTCTTAACCATAGCTAAACCCAACAAAAGAGCTGGACAATGCCTCTATTCCCATGCCATTGCCAAACTTTGGAATGCGCTCGCTCTCTCTTACTTAAATAGACTCTTTAAAAACATTTAAATTTGCACTAAAAGAACACCATCTCAATAACCTTGCTTGTTCTTGTAGTTATTTAATTAAACCACCTTAAATGTTTTGGCCACTATACACTACAAATACTTTTACTAACTTAATATAGTTGCAATTTACACTGTCTTCATATCCAATCTCTTGTTTTCTTTATTTCTGTGGCTGAATAAACAGAATTGATTAAACAGTACTGTTACTTAGAATATACAAACAGAATTACTAACAATCTAACACACTATTTTCTTGTACTGTATATCTCTACAATATGTATTTGTCTTGTATATCTACTTCAATTTGTGTTGTGTAATAACTTTGACTTTCAAAGTTAAGCTGTTATGTAAAAATTTCTGTGATTGCATGGAGCTTTTCTCCCCGGGCCTTCTATGAAAATGAATCATTGGCCCAGTGGACTTTCCTAGTCAACAAATGTCAATAAATAAACAATACTCTCCTTTCTCCGTTCACCAAACATCAGTTGCAATGTCAAATTTTGTGCGAAGAAATGTAGATCCAACAGCATCTCACTGATGTTCAAAGATCCTGCTGGAATAAAAGATAAATCTCATTTATATCCAGATTATACCCAGACAAGTTTACAAGACTGCTTGTTTGTGAAGTTTCCCATTGGGTTGTTGGCATTCCACAGACAGCTTTTTTTTTGTCACCCTCTGCTGGTGGAGCACATGGGAGGGAGTTGTTCTCACGCTCGTTGGAGGGGGAAAATCCATGAAGACTAATGGGTTTTCCAATCTCGCTTCTGTCCCTTCATACTTAAAAGCCTATTGATTCAACGGTGGTGTGCCGGCATCATAATTCCTTTCTGTTGTAACTGTTCTCTGAGTAAGTGTAGAGGGAATTTCTGTAACATTAATTGCGGTTACATTAGGTTTATCTGCTGGGAGTGAAGTTAACTCTACCACTGAATTTCCCATTGCAGATAAATCATTAATGGATTGTTTCGGCCACACAAAGACATTGCCTTTGCTGAAAGATTTAAAATCCCGCTGCAGAAGCGTTGTGTAACGTGAAAGTGCTTATCCTGGTTACAATAAAGGTAATACATTTTATGGTCGTGGTAGACTTGCTGATTATTTGTTGTTCTAATTCTCTTTTGTGGTGAAGCTGTCCATGGCAGAGTGGGAACAGTCACCAGGAGGAGGCTTAAGGGCCATAAGAGCAATAAATAAGCCTTTGAGTAAAGCTCTGCCATTCACTTTACGGAAATCTGGGAGAAGCAGAATGCTTGGTCTTTTGCTTCTTTTGAATGTGCACATCTATTTGCCTTATGAAAAGTGGAATGGTCCGATGTTGGCTTACACTCCACAACTGTAATTAGGACCCCCCCTTAACTAATATTTGAGGGATCCCCGTAGAGCCTTCTGAAATCACGAGTCTCAGTTCCCCCTGAATATCCGAAGCGGATGTTTACAGAGCCACGAGAACATGCCTGTTGTCAGATCCATGGTGACCTCTGAACCAGTTTCAGACAAATAATTTGAATTAAGGATTGGACGGATCTCCAGGGCTTCATCAACCTCGAGCAAGACATCCAATGTAAGAGGCACAGCCTAAGAGCCAGACCTAGGCTGTTTGGCCTTTCTCTCAACAATTAACTGAGCAGAAGACTCTAACTCTCCATAGCATCTTTCACTAAACCTTTAAGAAGTTTGTTTTCTAGATAAACAGCTAGTGAAGGCAGCTGACTATGCACAAAGGCCTGGCAAATGGAACATGTTTTATGGTCGGGAGTAGGCCCTAAGAAAAAATAAGCACTGGTCATGACTATTTTTATGTGGAATCGGTTTCCCACAATGGCATTTACCTTTCTTGAATGACATGAAAAAATGTCACAAACGTACTAGCAAATAAGGAGAAAAACACCAACAGGACACTTATCTGAAATGGCTTGACAGCAGCAAACAACCTGGGTGAGCGGGTCTATATTATATCATCGAACGCTTAAAAAAGCGAATGCTGATTGATCGACCTAATTTAAGTGAAAGCTTACAATCTCGGTCAGATCAGTGATTTTTTTCCCAGGGGAGAAAAAAAATCGCTGATCCAAAACACATACACACAACACAAGCACACCAAACAAACAGAAATCCACACACATACACCTAAAATCTGATACCTAACCCTACACTAAATTATGCACACACCACTAACTACCCACTTAACCCAAACCCTAAGGTCCGTCACTATCGCACACTCACCTCACCCGCTCCCTAACTCCCTTAAATCCACCCTAACCCTAATGTCCACTCAATCGCGCACACACCTAACCAGAGCCCTAACTCACTAAATCACCCTAACACTCACATCCACACAATCGCACACTTACCTGAATCCGACCAGTAACTTTCTACCATAACACGGAAAATATCGAAGCAACAGAAACGGACAACCAAATTCTTTCCCTAGGAAAAAACTTGAGTTTCTGCTGCTTCGATATTTTGCAGTTTCACGAAAATAAGTTCGATCAATCAGTGTTCGCTTTTTTAAGCGTTCAAGGATATAACATACACCCTGGATGAGCAGACTGCCGACTGAAGAGGGCATCCAAACTAGCAGCAAAGAAGCTCTTAAAATAGTATGTGCGGACATCGCATTTATGCCCTATGTATGCAGGAAGCATATGTGTGATGTCCCACATACTTGTATGTAGTAAAAGGCTTTGGTATACTGGCCGGCCATCAGGTCGCCCTTGGCAGGGAATTCCTCATGTTATGCATACTGCAACAGTAAAACAGTAGGACATACAATAATGTCATATCCTGGGGTATTACTGGCTAGGCTTGTAAAGGCTTTTGTACCATTAGCATAGTAATTACCTGTGAACCTAACGATACAGTGCTTTGATTTTCTTTTTCTTGCCGGAGGGGTGGGGGGTGGGGTAGTACTCCAGGTTGCCCTCATTTCCCAAAAACATAATATATATATTATACACACAACACCCGGTCACCCACCTATAGATACATGCACAAACATTATATATATATATATATATATATATATATATATATATATATATATATAAAAAGATATATAATGTGTGTGTGTGTACATTACACACACACTACAGTCATCTTTCTTAGGGAACACATAGTCAGAGAGGGGAGAGGGTCAGAGGACAAGTTCACTTACCCAGATAAATACACATTTTTCTTCAGATCCTTTTACAATACCCAGTTATCTTTTCCATCAGAGAAGAAGCTAAAGTTTTCAGCCTTCCTAACCATAGAGCCTATTTAAACTTACTACAGTGTCTGTAATCCTTTAACTTAAATCAGGACATAAATAAAAGAATAAGTGAGAAGTTTTATGATTGGATGTGTTTACATAGGTAGTTTTATATCTCAAACAAACTTCAAAGGAGTTTTTCTCAGGTAGATAGCAAATACTGGAGAGGTGTGTTGAAGAAAGAGGCAACAGAGAACATGTTTTTGGGGAGTACGAGTTGGCGGATTTTAAAAATACCCTACAGAGTATTCTGTCACAACTATTGGGGGGGACAAATGGCTGTTAAGGAAATTATTCTACTGAGGTGGGACACAGAATCTGAATTGCCTAGACATAGTAAGGTCTTATGAAGTTTAATTACACTGACTGACAAAAAGTAATTACCAGAGAATGTAAATCAAAATGTAAACAATTACAGAATGTAAATCAAAATGTAAAAGTATATTTGAATTACTGAACATTGTAAAAGAAATAAATTAAATGTAGAAGGGATTTTTAGAAAATGGAAGAACCAAATTACTTAGAAATAAATGGAATTGTGTGGGAATAATAAATTCAGAAAAATGACCAGAAACAGGAGTGAAGTTTAAGGGATGGCAGGAACTCAGCCAATTTATGCAATGTTTAAATCAATGACAGTTATAAAAAAAGAAAATATACTGTATGTAAATAGAAACAATGTTAATATGATTTTTCTTTTTTATTAATGTATTTGCGCCTGTGCCTTAAGTGACAATTTAACAAAGGGTGTTTAAAAAAAGTTTAAACGAGCACGACAGAGGGAGGAAGACTCGAGCACTCAGCATCAGTTCCCCTGCTCCAGAATGAGGGGTTAGAACAGCAGTCACTTCAAGGACCTTAACAGACATCCATATTTCCAGACATTAAGATCTGATGTGAAATTAAGAATTAAGAAACAGATACAGCATATATTGTAAAATCACCAGTCACACATTTTACTTGGACAACACAGCAGTATGCATGCAGTTCTCTACATACTGAATATCAAGATGCTTTACATAATGTACTCTGGCAGAAGAACAGGGATATGGAACAAGAGGATCCAGAGTGTAAGCCTCCACACCCCCCCCCCCCCAAAAAAAAAAAAAAAAATATATAAATATATATATATATATATATATATATATATATAAATATATATATATATATATAGACACACACAGACACACACCCACAATATATATATATATATATATATATATATATATATATATATATATATATATATATATATAGACACACACCCACAAACAATTCAGAACTGGTAACATTTTTCCTGCCGTCATCTAGAGCTCTGCCTGAACACACAGAGAAAAGGCTGGGACCAGTTCATGAGATGACTCGTCACCCAAGTCCTTCATGAATAAACTGACGGCCTCTGCTTCACTAGAGTTTCACTCCAAGTGTGAAGAAATGGACTTCACTGTCACAAAAAGGAAAACAGATGCAACTTCCTGGCTGAATATTTTTATTTTGGCTTAGACAAATAGCATTTTATTTTATTTACTTATTTAACATTTGTTGACTGGAAAGTCCCAACTAGGACAGAGCCTATTTTCAGCGGTTGCCCAAGAAGAAACGCTTCAGATGCATGTCTTTGGAATGTGGGAGGAAACCCATGGGAATGCAGGGAGGACATGCAGACTCCAAGCACAGAAGGCACCCCAGCTGAGAATCAAACCAGAGATCCTCTTGCTGTGAGGCAGTGTTAACCGCTGCATCACCGCACCATCCGCAAACAGTACCCGCAAAGTCTTCAGTTTACAGAACCTTGAAAAGAACTGAAATCCTGGAAGTAAAAACAGCAATATTGTGCAACATTTCTATAACAAAGGAGAAGTAACAATGAATACACTCTTGTACTGACAACCTGTACATTCTACAAAGTTGACACAAACATTAATAAGGAAATCATTACTCATGACAACTTTTGGAGAGACTACAACACATGACAATTACAAACTATTTTACTGCAAGAAACAGCATGGAAAAGTGGAAAGGAACCATTAAATGTCTTTGAAAATAGGAGTGCTGGTACTTGGGGATCAGGGAACTACAGAAACTTAATTTGGAAAAAAATGGCATGAACAGATGGAGGAGCACCCATACGGTTACCACCCGTCTCGTTGTCAAGCAGGACACTCACGGGTAGAGCTATGTCATCCCGTTGTCCGCACTATCAAGCAGTGGGACTTTAAAAGTCCCGTTTCCCAATACAAGCCGAGTTGCCATGGAAAAGCCAAAAATACCTCTTGTTTTTCCACGACAATGCAGTTACATCACCAAACCAGACCCACAGGCAGAGGTATTCCCTGTTAGGTCCGGGTGGTGCAAATCAGGTAGCAATTGGCTGCAAGGATTGAAGGGGGTGGGGATTCCACTAGGAAGAGCCCTACAAAGGTCACAGCTGTAGAGCGGTTTTGTATTAGCGTTTTTACAGATGTTATTTGATTAAGGACTGAAATTATTTGCCGTCCATCTAGGAAGCCAGCCAGCCCTCTAGGAAGCCAAGCAGCCAGCCCTGAGAGCCTGCTAGCCAACCATCTAGGAAGCCAGCCAGACAGCCACTGAATCAGCCATAAAGCCTACTAGCCAGCCATCTAGAAAGCCAGCCAGCTACTGAAGCAGACAGGGAGGGAGCCTGCTAGCCAGCCAGCCACTCCAGCATGCAGGGAGCCAGTCATCCAGCCAGCCATTCCAGTAGGAAGGAAGCCAGCTAGCCCAGCAAAGACAACAGTGGTAAGTACAACAGTCAATAGTATTTTGTGGCTCTAGTTATTTAAAATGTGAATATTGTGCTTTATTTAAATTTAAGTTTTTAATGTTTAGAGGTAAACGGGGGTGCAGTATGCAGTATTTAAATCTGTGCAGTGGTTATTTTGAGATTTCCAAGTGGTAGTTTTTAAAGATATAAAAAACTGTGTGTAATTACAATTGTTGTGGTTATTTGGGTATGATTTGGAAGCATTACTTTTTAAAGGCTGAAACGTGTGTATAGAAAAATGTAGTGAGATATAAACTGACGGCCTCTGCTTCACTAGAGTTTCGGGGTACTTTCTGTTTACAGACAGAAAATATTCGAGGATAGCTTGCACTTTTTCATGTGGAAATGTGTGAAATTTAATCCTGTTTTCAAGAAGTTAGGATATACTGTTTGGGTAATTTTTCCAGTTAGTTCTTGCAAATCAATGTGCATGTGGTAGAAGTCTACCTTTTGAGGGGGAATGTTAACAGGTAATGTAATGCATTTATTATTCTAGTGGGTACATGTTGCCAACTTGCCATAGCTGTTTCAAGATAGTTTTCATTTACAGTTATAAATGCGCAGATTTTATTTTTTATGCAATCTAGTACATTTAAAATGTCGTGCTTTGCTTGCAACATGAATATGGGTGTGATGTTTTTACTTGGGCTTGTTTATTGCATCGTTGTGCTGGGTAAATTACTGTTAAAGGTTTATTTTTATTTTTCTTAATTGCTATTTTGAGGTAAAAGGAATCCATGGGGTCTGCTGCCATTGCAGCTTATTTTAGCTGTTCTTGCAAGAAGTACTTTTAAAAGATAAAATGTTTACGTACTCCCCCCCCCCCTTTTTTTTTTGTGGATGCATGTTCAGAAGTTAATGCCGTGCATTTGGGATTGTGCTAAAACATGTCATCGTTTTAGGATAGCTTGCTTTTATAAGTGGCAAAGTTTGTATTTTGTTTTTAGTGATGCCATCAATAAATTTACAGTGTAATGCTTTCATTATAGTCCGATTACGACCAGTGCTGCTGTTGGGTCTGTTCGTTAATAGATCATTGTGCTGTGTAAATTAGTGCTATACGTTTATTTCTTTTTTCTTAACTGCTGTGGTCAAAAGGTAAATCAGGTCTATGGTGTCCACTGTGCATTCTCATTCATTGTAGACTGGCTTTTTGATACAGTGAAAATGTGTTTAACTTTATTTTCTTGAGGGGTGAGGGGCATATTCGGAGGAAAAAATAACGCATTTTGTTTTCTACAAGCTGTGTTAATGTCCAAGTTTTCAATGGCCAAAATAACCCCTACATTACCTCATTTACTATTTTACCTTTTTAAAATGGTTTGTAATGTTAATTCTCTTCTGCTCCATTCCTCAGGTCTTTCATATGCCAATGTTTTTCAAGCCAGTTCTTTCACATGCCAGTGTTTTTCAAGCCAGTTCTTTCGCATGCCAGTGTTTTTCAAGCCAATTCTTTCGCATGCCAGTGTTTGTAGCCAGTTCTTTAAACTGCCAGTGTCTGTATTCATCCATTTAAAACTCCCTTTTCCCATATTTGCACACGGGGTCGTCAGGATGCCAGTTAACAGTGGCAATCATCTAGAGCCACGGCCAGTTCGTTCTCAGGTCTTCAGTGAATTCACATCAAAGAACAACATTAAACTGTTTCATGTTTCATATGCCAATGCTTTTATGATCTTCAGGTGCCAGTCTTTTTCAAACCAATGATTTCATGTGCCAGTGTTTCTAGCCAGTTCTTTCATGCAGCAATATGTTTATTGCACCCTACTAACACAGTTTTGCTAAATATGTTGCATATCAGGTAAGTACAGATTCAAGAATGAAGAGAGCAACTTCATCACAGTCAACCAGCAACAAGAGAATGTGCAAGTGGCAGGATGTTTGGAAAGTGGAACTGAACTGGATCAAGAGATGCAGTGATGTAAAAGCATCTTTAAATACTGCAAGAAAAAATTACTAGTGTCTCAAGGTGGAAGAAACTGTCGCACATGAGGCAAATGAAAACAAGACTGACATTCTTCAAGCAAAATCCAGTCACCTGATGACAAAGTGGGCAAGGAACACAAACACTGAGGGACCAGAACTTAGGATCATTGCAGCAGAAGCCTCTGAGGTGTTCCATGCTGTTAAGCACAGTATTACCTATAACAATTTGGACTGTAAAGTTGGCCAGCCAGTTGTACAGTGACTCGGACATTGCAAAGAAACTATCTTGTGGAAGAACCAAGTCTGAAACCATTGACAAAAATGTTTTGGGACCACACTCATTGGAACGCCTTCTGCATGACCGTCAAAAACCAGGCACTTCAATTTCATCAAATGCTTCTAACAAGGGGAATATAAAATTATTTACACTTGTTGTGAAGTATTTTTCTAAAGAAGGGGTGATGAATGGCCTTTTGTACTTCTATGAAGGCCCCAATGAATCTGCACAGGCTATATCACAGCAGATTTCGAACATTATGGAAAGGGACTCTTTGTCCTGGAACAGCTTTTCAGCATATGGGACTGATAATGCCAGCGTGAACTATGGGAAGAAATCTGGTGTGTATACCAGATTAAAAGAAAAGTGCCCATCATTCCCAGAAGGCTGTGTTGCCCACATCATTCACAATGCAGCCAAAAAAGTTGCAGCACAACTACTGTATGATGTGCAAGCATTTGTAATGAAACTTTTCAGCCATTTCTTAGGTTCTGACACAAGGACCCGAGACCTAAAAAACTTCTTTGAGTTTTGTGGCATGGGATTTGAGAGCCTGTCAAGACGTGTCAACAAGGTGGCTGTGACTACTGCCAGCCATTGGAAAAATAGTGAAAAATCTCCCAGTGCTCCAGCCCTACTACTTCTCCCAGGGAGAAAAGGAGATCCCCCCCCCCCAAGCAGATATGGCAGCACTTTTCAGCTCATGAGCATGGTGAGATTGCATTGCCTATGCTGCCCCAGTACTATTTGCACTTACTCAGTGCTGTTCTTGCGGATTTCAATGCACAGAGAAGTACATTAGAAAAATCAGCACTTACTGCCATGGAAACATTTTGTGTAATGGTCTCTGAAGCAAAAACTGCAGGCAAGAGCTGAAGGTGCTTTTCTTTGGAGGGAAACTTATGGCACTTATGAGCACATTAGACAGCACTTCTACTAAACTGAAGAGACTTCACTGTGTTCTTGGAGATAGCAGTAAAGTACTTAGAACAGTGGTTTGATTATACTGAAAACAACTACCTGTTTACACTGTCTACATTATATCTATGAGCCATTTGCTTTCAGTGACATACTCAATGTGACCACTGCCTTGAGTCTGCAGGATGTAGATGAAGACCATCTTTTCAGGGACTACTTGTCAATTAGGCCCTTGCTCTAACAGTTATGTACCACAAGCTTGACCCCAGGACATAAGTGGCTGAAGCTTTTCAGAGACGGGCCTGAGCTGACCGCACTATATCCGGTAATTGCTAGGGCATTACCTATACCAATATCAAAAGTATCTGCGGAAAGTTTTTTTTTCTTTGGTGAAAACTAAACGGACAGATGTGCGAAACTGATGTAGTGTGAACTTGCTAAAAGCCAAACTAATGATGACTACAAATTACCAAATGAAATGTAGTGACTTTTATTCAAATATTAATAAATAAAATAAACCACAAATATGCGAGGGCAAGGGAGATGGCAACAAGGTAGGAACAGCACCCAGAGCAGGAGATAATGTCTGAGGTTGTGTATTCCAGCTCTTCATGTACTATTAAAGTTACATCTTATAAACAGTTAAATATGTACAATTTTACTGAGCTTATAGTGGAGCCTGTACACCATATCCTTTTTTTAAAAGGGTTTAACTTTGTGCCCTCATGAAGGGCAAACACTGAGCACACAATTTGACTAAGCTCTTTACGAGAAAACAAAATCTTGACATTTTGTATGGCACAAATGATGGTAGCAGGGTGGGGGCATGTAATGACAATTTAAAAAGGAAAAGTGTCATGAATCCGCCATTGCACCTCGTTATATTCGCAATTTTGAATGGATTTGTGAAAAGGAGATTAGAGATTTATTACAACAAAGGTGCCAATACAGTTACTATAATTTGTCATCTTATAAAAAGGATATTTTAACATCTATTACACAAGATGTAGACATTAAATGTATGCGCCCTGACAAAGGTGGAGGACGTGTAATTATGTACAACTTTGATTACAAGGGAAGAATGCTCAACTTGTTATTTGACAATGCTGTTTATAGTGTTGTTTCATTAAATGAGATAAAAACTGATTATAGGGCTGTGAGAATAGCACTGGAAGAGCTGTTTCTGTTTGAACAGTTGCCACAAGATTTATACGAGTTACTAAGAGTGTGGGACCCTGTTATCCTGAGAATTTTTGGCATGCTGACATTACACTTGAACCTCAGAGATCCACCTCTACGACCTATTGTGGCTTCAGCAGGATCCATCACTGAGCCATTGGCCAAATTTGTTGATACAAAACTTAAAAATTTGTTTAAACCTTTTGGACATATTTGTGATTAATGGGATTTTTTTGACAAAATAAGGCAGGTTGATCATGATTTTCATTATTTTACTACCTGTGACATCAAAAGTTTTTCTGTCGTCCCACAAGAACAAGGTTATGGTTTGATGAGATAGTTAAACTCTAAGGGGAATTAACTGAAAATGATGAAAATTTAATGCATGATTTCATGGAAATAATTTTGTCCGACAATTTCCTGCTTTTTGGCAACGGATATTATAAACCGTGTTCTGGGGTGGCCATGGGGGCTATATGTGCCCCTGTTTTTGCAAATTGCATTTTGTTAAGGTGGAAATTAATGTCCAAGTTTCCACCTTCTAAGCTTTGCAAAGCTTATTATAGATATTTAGATGACTTGTTAATTTTGCAGCAAGGTAGTATAGATCAATTTAATGAATTGTTGGGGTTGATGCAACATTGTACCGAGTTTCTGGATTTTACTTACCATGTCAATGCCAATGAAATTGCATACTTGGATATTAAAATTAAACATTCACCAGATGGAACCCTGGAAACAGAGATATTTAGAAAGCTCACCTATTGCAATTCGTTTTAATTCTATTCTAGCTGCCATGCATACCATCAGAAAAAAGGCATTATAAAAAGTCATTTTATTAGGGTGTCTAGACTGACATCAAATGATAACCAGTGCCAAGAAGAATTCACTCTTTTGAAAAGAATGTTCTTGGAATGCAATTACCCAAGTGTCCTGGTGGATGAGGTGGCAGGACATGTGTGTAGTGAACGAAATGGTTTATATGGCTACATTTTTAAACGTGGGTATAATAATAATTCAGATGTTGTTGCTCACAACTAGTCCCTTGATTTAAGTACTAACATGGTTTTTCATTACTCACTTGATAACAAGGAAATACAAAAGATAACCTTAAAAAATGGGTCTATTATAAGTAGTAATGAGGCTACACAGAGATTTAATGAGGTTAAGCCTACTTTCACTTTTAAAAGACAGAGTAATTTTAAAAGTATTTTGGAGAATAAACCTATATGCAGGATGGATAATTTTCCTAAAAATTCTAGATGTGGAAGATGCAATCAATGTGGCATGCTGAATGGTGCTATGAAGGGGGGCTACATGACAAAATCAAGGACTATGCCAAGGGAAGAAGGTTTAATTGTTTTACAGAGAGAGTGATTTATTTTGCTGTGTGCACAATGCCAAGCTTTTTACACTGGCAAAATCAATAACGCTTTTAATCAGCGTATTTACCAGCATGCTTACAGCATCCAGCAAAATGACAACAAGAGTGCTTTAGCTAGCCACTTGTTCACCTATGTGGGGTTTGATAAATTTACATTTTTTGCTGTACAACAAATTGATTTGGTGGCATACTGTGGGGATTGGAAGAACAAGTTGTTACATAAAGAAATGCTTTGGCAGGTGAGATTCAATACCACTGTGCCACCAGGCTTAAATGAAACAGTTTGTATTGCCAGTGAGTTAAAAGAAAGATCAAGAAAAATATAAGTTGGCAAAATGCAAGTTGATGCAATGTACGCAAGAACATGTGATTGTGTGTTGTGTTTCTAGTATGGTTTCTGCAAGCAGTTTGTTAAATATGTATATCATGTTTACCTGTTTTATTTAGGATGCATTATTTTGAAACCATTCATAACATACATTAATTAAGGTAAATGCTAGCTGAGTATGTAGCTTTAAATGCATGACTTGGCTTCATGATTTGTTTTCAATTAAGGGTGTGATTCTGGATATAAAAGCCTGTGTCATTCATTTGACAGATGAAAACGCTAAACTGGTTTGATTTTCTTTTTTTTTTTTTTCTTTACAACAGCAGTTTATTTTTAAAGGTTTTAAACTGTAAAATAATAAACACTTTGTGGAAACGAGTTCTGGTCCTTTAGAGCACCTGGTTTATTTTATTTCTGGAATACTTACAGGGTTTGCTACCTTCTTGTTTTTTACTATTTTATTCAAATACTGTATCAAACCGGGACCTTCTTCAAGGCATAAAATCAAATGCAAAATACACTTAGAAATGTAGTTAGTGTACTAGTGTGCAGTATGTAGTTTTGCTTTTCTTTGCTTTAGCTTTAATTTGCAATAAAACAGTCTTAATTATACACATTTAGCTTGTGTGTGGTATGTTTTTATTTTTCTTTCAGAACAGTCATGGTTGGTTTATGAAGGATTGTTTTACTTTTTTAAAATAAACTGTTTATAATGAGTAGTGCATTTTTTCCTTGAAAAGTTACTTACTGCTACAACTGAGTAATGTGTTTGCTTCATTTAATTTAAATTGTTTGTGAGTTTTCAGTATGCTGTAATAACCTCACAGTGCTGTATCCATAACTGTAATACTGCATTTCTTTTAACACTTCTGGTGATGTCATGCTGAGGGTGTGCCCAGTGTCATATTGGCCACACCCCCATGTCCCACTTTGGCCTTGTTAAAAGGTGGCAACCCTAATCACCCACTGCCATAGAAAAGACAAACATATGAACACAGACTGTAGTAATATAAATGCTGCATCAGGCTCCTTAAACAAAAATGATACTCTACTGTAAAATTATCAGACAGACTTCAAGACAATAGTGCTGACCCGAGTGTAGTATATATTTTAAAGTTAAAAGGTATTTACATGCCATTGAGTTTACTCACAGCCAAACTGATAAGGGTAGTTCATTAGCATAAAAACATGCATTCACGCAAGTTGTGTGCTTCACTATGTTATTTTTAAACTATATGATCATAATAAATAGGGCATTAGACCATACCTGAGAAGTGACTTGATGCTGATCAAAGCAAGACAGGTGTTGAAATTTAGCAAATATGTCCTCTGCTGTAGGAAAAGACTCAGGCTTACTCCTCTTTCTTTTCTGGCTTTCTTCCCCACCTGGAAACAAAAAATAGCAATAAAAAAGAAAGTGGTTTTATAAGTGATAAAGTACAGTATTTCAGACAACTTGCAAGATGTGATTAGAAACAAAAGGATTCTTAGATTAGAATTAGTTTAGATATGAACTGTGGTTCTACAGTAAATATCTGAAAACTGGAATTTTACTGACCATGTTAAACTAGTACAGGCTTCACTGAGTCCATGTTTAAGAGGATACTGAAATACTGAAGAACCAACTGTAAGGAAAATAAGCTTTTGCTCTTAATATTTGTATGCAAATTTAATTATGTAAACTGCATGTTATACTGTAAAGAAATTTTGTACAGTATGCAACCAGAGATGTTGTTAAAGTAACAAAGTACATTTTATTAACTAATGTATCCAGGCTTTACATTCAAGGAGAGAAGAGTGGAAAGAAGCAAGATAAAAATAATAAAATTACGTGCTTCTTGGGGAATGTAAAAGTGCACTGATTACATTAAATGCAGAATTGAAAGGTAATTCCCATTTTATAGAGGTGAATGTCTAGAATAATATCCTTAATTTACGATACAGACAAGGGATTCCATTTAAACAAGCAGGCGTGCAAAACAAGAGAAAATGAAGAAAAGCATGAAACAGTAGCTATTTGTTGCATTTGCAAAGTTATTAACAGTTTCTTTTTCCATTAGCACCTACAATTTTAGCAAAAGACAAGGAGAAAACGGGTGGAAGGAATTAATCATGAGACCTCAGATGAGTGCGTTTCGAGTGAAATCTACAAAGGCTTTTCTGTTGCAACATTACTAGCTGTACTTTTTTCCCCATTAGCAAACACTTTTAGTTGGAGATGATGACTCTGTAGATGAAAGAAATTTATCAGGAAAAGTGCAATATAGTTGGCCTTTAAAGGGAAGCTGGCAAGTAGTTCAATGAAGTCTGAAACTGCAAGAAATGAACAGTTACATTCATAGTAGTTTTAATATTTTAATGCATTAAATATCCCATCCATTAACAACCCATTTTCTCAGTTTTGCACATAGGGTCAGGATATCAGTTTAACATTGGTGATCATTTACAGCCAAGTTCCACACTGCCAGGTGGCTAGTCTTTCTCCTGTTTTTCTTCCATACCACACACTCACATGCACACACAGCCCTATGACCAATTCAGTGAGTCACATTCACCTACTGCATATATTTGGAATGCTGGACAAAAATGGAGTGCCTGGAGGAAACGCATGCAAACACAGGGAGGAAATATAACGCTGCACACTTCGGTTTACTTATTAAAATGTAGCCATTGCACTCTTCCTTAAAGCTAAAAGTTAAAAGTTCAACTGGAGAAGAAAAAGCAGCAAATGCACTGTGTGCAAAATTCCGTCTCTGTGTCTTGGGAATTCGCCTCTATTCAATGCTCATAACAGTCACAACACCTTCAGTGAAACCAAGTAGAAGTGAACAAAAGTTTATTGTAATGCCAACAAAAAGAATGGTTAAGCGCTTTCACTTGAATAAAACAAGCTTCCTCAGAACACCATAGCTTGCATCACAGTTGTTTAAATAACATTTTTGGCGCCAAATTTCAGTTTGAAATTTTAAAGCTGCACACACATCCTATAACCATTGTTCTCGACTCAGAAAATATTAAATAATATTCATATTATTTCTAAAAGTGCAGTGCATTTGCTGCTTTTTCTTCTCCAGTGGAACTTTTATGGTTGCTGCACTGTTTGCTTCAGTTGAGTTTAAAGCTAAAAGTTAATTTACTGACAGCATGATTACTGCTTTTCACACGAGAGGAGATGAGAGATAAAATCTGTGCAAGTGTCAAAGTACAGTTGTGTAAGAACTTACTGTAACAGCAGATGTCCTATGACCAAAGTACCCAATTAAACTGTTAGTTATCTCGGTAAATAACCTGGACATCTGACTCGGGTACCAAAGCCAAAACCTTCCACGGAGCCATATGTCCATATTATGACCGAGGCCCTTAGCGTAAGGGTACATAAGTAAACGTATGAATGTAAATCCTCAAACCATCTCCAAGCCAGTAAGCCTGAGAAACAAATTAAACTGGTCAGCTAAGAGGGGATAAGCAGAAAGAAAGTGATCCCCCTCAGTCAATGAGGAGGAAAGAGAAGAATCAGAAAAGGGAAAGGTAGGGATGGAAAGAATACTATCCCAAATTGTTGGATGAGTCCCAAAGTTTAAGAGATGTGAAGGGTGAATGGAATGGAAAAAACTGTCTAGTAATCCAGAGAGGACTGACAAGCTCTAGAGTTAGAAAAGGCATCCACTCTGATGTTTGGGGAAAGTGTGCACAGAAGACCAAGTAGCTGCTTCTAAAATTGTTCTAGGGTCAATCTTCTTGCAAAAGGATCCAGAGAGGCAACTGCTCTAGTGGAATAAGCTTTTGCTGGAGAAGGTAAACATTTGCCATGTAGAGTGTAGCAAAAGGAAATGGATTTAGAAATCCAGTTAGCAATAGTTTGCTTAGAAAGTTGGTTTCCTAACTTGGAATCGGGGAAAGAGAAAACTGGCCAGAATTGTGAATATTCCTGGTCGTCGTTGTCTTCTTCTTTCGGCTTTTCCCGGTTAGGGGTCGCCACAGCGGATCACCTGTCCGCTCATGATTGGCAGTGGAGTTTTACAGTGTCGAGTTGCCAGCCTGGCGCCCATCCTTCCACAGAAGGCATACACACAGACTTACACCTAGGGCCAATTTAGAGTGTCCAATCCACCTACAGCATGTCTTTGGGATGTGGGAGGAAACCGGAGCACCCAGAAGAAACCCACGAGACCACAGGGAGGACATGCAGACTCCACACAGAAGGCACCCCAGCCGAAGATCAAACCGGAGAACCTGGTCTTGACTAGGTAAAAATGTGGGCTCTCTATGTACATCCAGAGAACGTACATTTAATTATTTTTTTTCTTATTCTGGGGCTTACGGCCTGACTGAGAGGTCATTTATGACTTTAGACATGCAGGGAGAATGACCATTAAGAACACGTTTGGACACTCGTCTGGCAGAGGTAAGAGTTACCAACAGTTTTCTTGTACAGAATTTGAGAGAAGCAGAAGATGCTGCTGGTTTAAAAGGAAGGAGAATGAGTTTTTCCAGCACACAGTTGGGAGGGGGGTAAGCTTTCCATGGAGGTTCTGAGTAAAGTACACCTTTTAAGAACGGTTTCACCTCTAATCTGTACAGGGATGGCAGATTTGGGGGGAGACATGTAGTTATGGCAAAAATGTGTGCCTTAACAGATGAGTATGCAAGGCTATACTCCAACAGCTTACACAAATGACAGGACCACTGAGGCATCAGCTTGAAGTGGGTTCTGATATTTTGGGCAATTCCATGTTGTATTTTTTTTTTATTTTGCTAAGCAAGATTTTCTGGTAGCAGGTTTTCTTGCCTCTGAGAACTTTAAGCACATCCTCAGAAAATTGTCTAAAAGGGATCAGAATCATTATCTATAATGTTAAGCTGAGGGATGATGGGTTGAAATTCAGTAGTAAGCCCTTCTGCTGTGTGAACAAGTCCACTGTGGACACAAGTTGCTGGTGATGGCCCTTGCTAGGTTGTAAAGAAGAAACCATGCTGCCTTGGTCAATATGAAGTTAAAACCAAAATCTTTGGGTAGCCTCTCTGTATTTTTGTCTTCAAAAGAAGGCATACAAGAAACTCTCATTCCAGGGGAAGGGCACTTCATTAATTTTCCAAGCATGAGGACAGTATGCCCTAGTGCAGAAGAGCGGGAGTTACTTCTGGTGGAAGGAGAAAAAAAAAATCTCTCGATGGCATCATCCATTTCTGGACTATGTCTAGTTAAGTATCCATTTGTGAGCATCTTCCCCTGATCAGTTCAGGAAATCTGCAAGAACACTGTCCTGTGATTGGGGTGGAAGGAAGAAAAATATCTACTGCTGCACACCCATTTTAGGCTACATCTAAGATCATCTCCATGTTCAGCACTGTGGGCATCATCCCTTAATCTGCACAGGAAGTCTACCAGGACATTACCCCTGTGAGGGAATGTAAACTGCTTGCTTTTGTGGCCTGCTACCATGCCTAAAGAGACGGTCTGCACGGACTAAGATCTGTTGACCCCCCCACTTGTTTAAGTACCACATGGCCAATGTGTTGTCTGTGAACACTCTTAATGGACCTGGTTTTCAATAATGGGAGAAAATCTGCAGGGCTCACATTAGTGCCCTCATCTCCTTTAGACTGATGTGCTTTTTCCTTAAATCTGTAGGCCATTGTTCCTGAATTTTTAGGTTGCCCGTACACGCGCCCCATGCAACATCTGTTGAAACATCTGTGGTTTGAAGGGGAGACCTGGGTTTAGCTTTACCTGCGATTCCCACCACAGAATTTCTTTAAGCAAGGCAGGACAGGGACCATTGTGTCTAGGGGATGAGAATGTTGGTGCCAGTTGGAATTCAGATACCACTGAATCTTTGTCATATGGAGTCTGACAAACAGAACCATGGGAATGGCTGCTGCCATGAATACCAGTGCTCCGAAGATCTCCCTTGCAGTACAGGACTGAAGAAGAAGGAAAAAGCAAAAGGTTAAGCTTTGCACTTTGGCAAAAGGAAAGCCTGCATAAATATGGTGTCTAGTCTACATCCCATGAACAGGGCCCTAGGCCTTGGGTTGGTTTCATTGCTGACTTTTTCAGACTGATTCTTATGGTGAATTTCACATGAGTGAAGAGTGCCTGCTGAGAAGAAGCCTGTATTAACAAGTGAGAGGAAAAAAAGAAGGGTGTTGAGAACTGTCTCCAACCTAATCCTTTCCTTGGGACAACGAGTTTGGAATAGAATCCCCTTCCCACATATTGTGAAGATACTGGCTCTACTGTGCCTTGCTCTAGCAATGTTTGAATGATGAGAGAGAGCAACTGTATACACACACACACATATATATATATATATATATATATATATATATATATATATATGTGTGTATATATATATATATATATATATATATATATATATATATATATATATATATATATATAGATGTGTATATATCTATCTGTATGTATATGTGTGTGTGACTGAGGAGGAGGAGGGATACCAGTGAAAGGAGAAACTTCTCTCCAGGGTATGTTGACTATTGGTCTCCAACCTCCTCCTTTTCTTGGGACAAGGAAAAGTCTGGAATACATTATATATATATATATATATATATATATATATATATATATATATATATATATGATTTTGTGGAGGACGACGGATACCAGTGAAAGGAGAAACTTCTCTCCAGGGCATTCTCTATCCCTTGTGAATGACTTAAAACACATTATTTGTCTAGAATGATGAGAAGCCAGCTTTTTTAGGGAGGTCATCGTCCATTTAAATAGGAAAAGGGATGGACCGGGGGGGGGGGTGGGAGAAGGGGAGAGGAGGTAGTCAAATGGACTTATCAGGATAAGGAGAACTCAAAGATGTAAAGTCTGTCTAGTTTGATCAGAAATCTTTTCATAGGCATCTCCTTGGTCTTATGAGTAGGCCTGGGTTCCCTGCAAGTGAAGGAAGTGGGTTTTGCAGGTTAATTCCTTTGATTCTGTGGTTCAGAAGTAATAAAAATCTGTCTACAGTCCTGCATAATTTATCGTGTCTACTGCAACAGCAAAAGACTGCCAGCATTCAGACCAAGTAAAAGATCCTTATGTAACGACGAGTTTCACCTTCATACCTTCTCTGTAAGGGGGCTGAGAAAGTACAGTTGTGTACACGTACCATAAATGTAGATGTTAGAGTGTATTCACTGTTGCAGTCATCACACTTGGGTTATGCCTGCAGGTAGCACTCAGTTGGCCTGAATACCAGAGTCTTGGGATTTATGCATCGGATGCTGTCGCCTCAACGATGACATCAGGTTGTCCGGGGTATAAAACATGCAGCAGACTCCATTACATCAGTATTTCTTGCACCAGATGTCAGGAGCCCCCAAAATAGGAAGCAATCAAATGATGTGGAACACCTCCAGTAAAAAGTAAATATTTCCAAAAGATATGGTCAAAAAAGAGGATAGGTAGAAAGTATAGAAGACAGGGGGCTGGAGGGAGGGTAACCAGGACTGCAACAGTGAATACACCCGAACATCTACATTTGTGGTAAGCACACACAACTGTACTATGTTCTTCATGTTTCACTGTTGCAGTCATCACACTTGGGTTGATTCCTAAAGCTGAGGAAAGTACAGTTGTGTACACTTACCATAAATGTAGATGTTAGACTGTATTCACTGTTGCAGTCATTACATTTGGGTAATCTGCTGGCAGGTTGCCCTCAGTTGGCCTGATTAATAAAGCCTTGGGTCCTGCGTCGGTTGCTGTCCCTTCTTCATATAAAACATGCAGCCGACGCCATTTTCATCAGTTTTTCTTGCCCCCGATGTCAGGTGCCCCTCAAATGGGGAGCAATATTATATACATATATATATATATATATATGCAATTTAGAACACAAAAAATATACCTCCAAATAAAAGCAAATACAACAAAAAGGCGTTTGAGCATAGTAACAGAAAGAAGAGGTATAAAAACAGAAAATATGAGGCTTGCGGGTGGATAACCAGGACTGCAACAGTGAATTCACTCGAACATCTACATTTATGGTAAGTGTACACAAAGTACAGTTTTGTACCTACCATAAATGTAGATGTCCGATAGATATGCAACTGCAGTCATAACATATGGGTTGTCCTGCCTCAGGCAGCCCTCGGTCGGCCAGATTCCAAAGTCTGGGTCCGACGTCGGCTGATGTCGCATTTCTCTCCGACGTCAGAGCGGCTGGAGTACGTAAGCATCAGCCGACGCCATTTTCTTCAGTGTTTCTTGCCCCAGATGCCATCCAAGGAAGGCTGTAATCAAATTGGAAGACAAAAACAGGATTCCAGACAAATAAATGAGCAATAAACAGATACACCATAACAGATATCCCCAGCTAAGAGAAACAGGGATAGGAGTGGACCCTAGGCATAGAGGGGTATGGAGGGAGGGAAAATCCGACTGCAGTTGCATATCTATCTATCAGACATCTACATTTATGGTAGGTACAAAACTGTACTATGACCTTCAAGAATGCAACTGCAGTCATAACATATGGGTAGAATACCATAGCTTAGCTGGGGGAGGAGGAATGCTCTAGGAAAAAGATGGTGTGGCAATCAAACCCTGCAGGACTGCCGAAGCAAAGCCTGCTCTGGATCTGGAGTATAGAGGGAGATTGTAGTGTTTGGAGAATTATGCACGGAGCTCCATGTAGCAGCTTCTAGAATGTCCTTAGTATCTTAAGAATGCTGTAGAGGTGGCTGTAGCTCTGGTGGAATGTGGTCTGACATTGGCTGGAACAGAATTTCCATGAAAGGAATAACAGAATCTGATGCAATGTCCAATCCATTTTGAAATAGTCTGTTTTGAAATTGCTTTTCCTTGGACTGCAGGGGCGTAAGCTACAAAAACTTGTTCAGACTTCCTACTGGTCTTGGTTCTGTCCAGGTAGTATCGAAGTTGTCTGTGAATGTCCAAGGTATGTAACAGTCTTTCCCCCTTATTCTCAGGACTGGGGAAGAAAGCAGGCAGATGAATAGCTTGATTTAAAGAAACCCTAGATGCCACCTTTGGCATAAAAGTAGGGTTGGTCCTTAATGAAACCCTGTCTCTGTGGAAAATTATGAACGGTGGTATTGCCATTAGGGCCTGTAGTTCCGAAACCCTTCTTGCTGAGGTAATTGCCAACAGGAAAGCTGTCTTCAATGAGAGAAATTTCAAGTCAACTGAAGCTGCTGGCTCAAATGGAGGTAGAGTCAGTTTTTCTAGGACAAAACTGAGGTCCCAGGCTGGCACTGGAGCCTTTCTTGGTGGCTTAATGTTCTTGATTCCCCTGAGGAATTGCCTTAGCAAAGGATGTGAAAAGACAGGCGGATCCAGTGTTATATCTAGCTGAAATAGCTGATGCATGTATCTTTATGGAAGAATATGAGAGTCCATTCTTTAGCATATCTGCCAAATATTCCAGGATGAGTGGGATGTTCAATAATAATGCATCATGTCCCTTGCTGGTATTCCAAATGCTGAATCTCTTCCATCTTGCTAAGTAAACCTTTCTGGTGGATGGTCTTCGAGCCTCTGTTAGTATCCGCTGAACTTCCTTGGACAGAGATAGGTTGACGTTATTCATGGGATCTCCCAGGCTGTTAGCTGCAGTGTCTGAAGGTTTGGATGCACTGTTTTGAAGTTGTGTTGAGTCAAAAGTAGAGGCCATTGGGGAAGGGCCCACTTCTTGGTGTGACATATGCTCCGTAGTAGTGGATACCAGTGTTGTCTTGGCCAGTCCGGAGCTATTAGGATCCCCTTGGGTCTCTCTGCTTTGATCTTTAGTAATAGTAAGGTCATCAGTGGCAGAGGTGGGAATGCATAGATTTTTAGGAAGTTCCAGTTGAATGAGAGAGCATCTATTTTCCAAGCTTGTGGATGGTATGTCCTTGAGCAGAATTTTTGTAGATGATGGTTGAGGTGAGAGGCAAATAGGTCTACTTCTGGCCTGCCCCATGTCGAAGTGAGCTGTGTGAAGATCTTCGGATGTAACCTCCACTCGTGTGGATCTGTGAAATTCCTGCTTAGGCTGTCCGCCAGCACATTGTCTTTGCCTGGAACAAACTGGGATTGTAACTGAATGTTTAGGCTCAGTGATTTTTCCCAAAGATGCATTGTCAGTCTGCAAAGGGGGTAAGAATGGGTGCCCCTTGTTTGTTTATATACCACATCACAGTGGTGTTGTCTGTCCGTATCAGTAAATGGCCTTGCTGAAGTTGGTGTTGAAAGGCCTCGATGGCATGCATTACTGCCAGCATTTCCTTTTGGTTTATATGCAGATGTGTTTCCTTTGGAGACCATTGTCCTTGTATACACCTGCCTTCCATGTGCGCCCCCCATCCAAGGTCTGAGGCGTCTGTGGTCATGGTCTGTGTTATCTGTGGTTTTTTGAATGACATACCCGTGTTTGCCTGGCTTACCGAGGCCCACCATAGGAATTCCTTTTGTAAGCATGGAATGAGCGGTATGGTTGTCTCCAAGTTGTTGCTGTGCTGAGACCATAGGCTTTTTAGGTACCATTGAAGCTTTCTCATGTGTAGTCTTGCTAATGGAACCAGGAGAATGCAGGATGCCATGTAACCCAGGGCCTGTAGGAATCTCCTTGCAGTCATCTGGGTAAGTTTTGCCAAACCTTTGAAATAATGAGTTAACTTCTCTTGCTTGTCTTCTGTTAGGTAAGCCATTTGAGAGGCTGTGTCTAATTTGGCTCCTAAGAAGATTATTTGCTGGGATGGCTGAAGTCTTGACTTTTGGAAGTTGACTGTGTATCCCAGAGCTTGAAGTAATCGTATGACATAGTCCAAGTTTTTGTCAACATCAATTTGTCGTCCGCTTGTATGAGGCAGCCGCCCAGGTTGGGGTAAATTTGGATCCCCTGGAGCCTGCAATGAGCAATTACTGAAGCCAGGCATTTTGTGAATACTCTGGGCGCAGTAGATAAGCCAAATGGCAATGCTGAGAATTGATAATGCTCTGGCCCTGCAAGAAATCTGACGTATCTTCTGCAGCTGTGTCTGATAGGGACATGCAGGTATGCCTCCTTGAGGTCCAGAGTAATCAGCCAAGACCCCTTGCCCAGCATGGGAAGGAGTTGCTGTAGAGTCAGCATTTTGAACTTTGGTACTATGAGAAAGGTGTTTAATGCGGACAAATCCAGTATTGGTCTCCATTGCGATTCTTTTCATGGAACAAGGAACAGTCTTGAGTAAAACCCCTGGCCTTGTTCTTGTTGTGGAACTCTTTCTATTGCTTTCATCCGAGTCAGCAGAGAGATTTGCTTGATAGCCTCTGCCCTCTGGTTTTGTGGTAGGTTTGGCATGCCTTGTTTTTTTGGTAAGGTATGAAAATGGAACCTGTAACCTCGGTCTATAATGTCCAAAATCCATTTGTCCTTTGTCAATCTGTGCCAATTGTCTGCAAAGAGAGATAACTTCCCACCCAAGGGAGCTTCTATTTGTTCCCTGGTAGGCGGAAGTAGAGGAAAGTCATTGAGATTGTGGCTGTGGGGCAGGTGAAACCCCTGTGTCACTTCTTTGGTTTGCTGGCTGCCATTGTCGTCCCCTGTAAGGACCTCTGTATTGTCCTCTTCCTCGGCCACGTCTGTTTTTACCCCTTTGAAATTTTTCAGGATTAGGAAAGGACCAGTTTTTTGAAGGCCAATTCCTACTGAATCTGGGGGGTTGAACCTGGAGGAAATCTTTCACCGTCTGTACTGATTTTGCTTTTTCCTCGATGGACTTTAACACATCCTTAGCATTAGCACCAAAAAGCTTGTTCTTTTCCAAAGGTGCATCCAGAAGTTTTGCCTTTACATGATCTGGTAGAGGTTGATCTTTTAACCATGCATGTCTACGAATGACTGCCCCTGTCATAGCTGCCCTACATGAAGCTTCCCGTGCATAATATCCACACTGCAGGAAGTGATTGCTTACTTGCTGAGAGTTATGTACAGCTTCCTGCAAAGACTTCCTGTCTAAAGGATCAGGAGAGGCCAATGTTTTCTGTAAATCTTCTAACAGGAAATCATGATATTGTAACATATGAAAAAGGCAATTCAAAGCTCTCATAGATAAAGCAGTAGAGGTGTAAACCTTTTTACCCCATCTCTCTAATGACCTAGCTTCCCTGTTGGAGGGCAAAGGATTTTTAGAGGTGGAAGCTGAAACACCTTTAGGTCCCTGAGAAATAGTTTCCAAATCAGCAGTATGGGCCCTGAATAAATGGGAATGTGTTTCTGGGACCCTGTAATACCTGCTTGGCTTGGCTGGAGCAGGAGGAAAAGAATCAGGGGTAACACTAGAGTCAGAATATAAATCATCCAAAACATCAAGCACAGGAGGAATAGCTAAGGGCCTGTGCTGGGGCTTTTTAAGGAAAGTTCGAAGGTGCTTTCTGGAATCAGAATATTCCTGGCCTTGCCACTTGAAATGTTCCCTCATGGTATGCAGAACTTCCCCAAAAGAAATATCCTCAGGAGGGAAGGCCGAGGGGATGGAATCCTCTGCATCCGAGTCCTCATAGGTCTGGAAGAGCTCTTCCTGGCCATCAGAATGGACAGAGTCCTCGGAATCTTCATCTGAAGGAATAGGGTCAGAGGGTTCAACCCGGGGCCTTTTATCAGAAGGAGGCTGGGATCCTCTCAGGATGGGCCTGTGAACCTCTAATCATAGAAATTAAGTCAGCAGCCATAGTCATAATTTGTGTCTCTGGAGTAGGCTGAGGTAAGGCTTTAGCAGTAAGATGCTTGGTCTTGCTGGCTGCCTTAGCCCTAGTGTAGGCCTTAATAGACATGGCCATAGGAGGCCTGGCAGCTCCACGTGCAGGAGTGACCTTATCTACAGCAATGGTCTCGGGCATTTCTTCGGTTTCGGTATCCGGAGGAAACTCAATAACTGGCGTCGGAGTGATATCCGGAATCGGAGACGTCGGTAATGCGGTGTCTTCGGTTCGGAGCGGTGGAATAACCGTCTCAGGGGGAACCGGAGCACTCGCGGTAGGTTTTGGTGTGGAGCCGGTGGTAGACGCGGACCGAGGATGTCGGTGCCGGTCTTTTCGTTTCTTGGGAGTTTGCGATGTCGGAAGTTCCGACAGCATTGTATAAGCAAATTTTTCACCGAAAAAATCTTCAGCGAACTCCGCCCGGCGCCTGAGAGTGCGCTTGTTGAAGCGAGCACAGGCTACACAGGCCGAGATGTCGTGGTTTGGGCCAAGGCAAGGAAGACAGTAAGACTGGAAATCCTTATAAGGTATTTGTTTACCACAAGAAAGACAATTGTTAACTTTTTCAGTAATTTCTGACATCGGCTGAGGCAAGAAAAGGTTCCCAACGGGGTACTTAGCTTTTTTGATGACTTCGTAATCGAAGAATACAGGAGCTGACCGACCAGCACTTGCGAACTGCTTCTGCTTCGGGCACTGCGCGGCAAGAAAGACTGAAGAAAATGGCATCGGCTGATGCTTATGTACTCCAGCCGCTCTGACGTCGGAGAGAAATGCAACAGCCAACGTCAGACCCAGACTTTGGAATCCGGCCGACCGAGGGCTGCCTGAGGCAGGACAACCCATATGTTATGACTGCAGTTGCATTCTTGAAGGACATCTGTACTATGTTCTTCGTGTTTCACTGTTGCAGTCATTACATTTGGGTAGAATCCCAAAGTTATGGTTGGGAAGATGGAATTATCAGACATTAGGAGCAGCTATAAGGCCCTGCAGGACAGCAGTGGCAAAGCCTGCACTGGATTTAGAGAAGAGAGGTAAATGGTAATGCTTGGTGAACGTATGAACTGAGCTCCAGGTAGCAGCTTCTAGAATGTCTCTGGTAGGAACCCCTCTGAGAAAGGCTGCAGAAGTAGATGCATCCCTGGTTGAATGGGATCCGATCCCCTTGGGGACAGATTTACCATGATGCATGTAGCAGAAATGAAAACAATGGCTTATCCATTTTGAAATTGTCTGCTTTGAGATGGCCTTTCCCTCTGCCCCTGCAGCAAATGCCACCAGTAGTTGCTCAGATTTTCTTAGAGATTTTGTCCTGTTCAAGTAGAATCTTAGTTGTCTGTGTACATCCAATGAATGCAGAATCCGCTCCCCCTTGTTCTGTGGATTTGGGAAAAAAGTTGGCTGATGAATGGTCTGATTAAGAGCCACACTGGATACCACTTTAGGAATAAAGGATGGATTGGTCCTGAGCGCTACCATGTCCGGGTAGAAAATAATAAAAGGCTTCACTGCCATCAGAGCCTGTAAGTTCTGAGATCCTTCTAGCTGAAGTGACTGCTAAAAGAAAAGCTGTCTTCCAAGAGAGAAATTTTATGTCCGCAGTAGCAGCTGGCTCAAAAGGAGGCAGGGTGAGTTTTTCCAACACAAAATTGAGGTCCCACGCAGGAGTTGGTGCTCTCCTGGGAGGTCTTAAATTTTTGGCCCCTCTGAGATACTGTTTTAGCAGGGGATCAGAGAAGAGGGACGTTCTGTGTTGGAAACAGCTGAAATGGCAGAGGCATGGATTTTTATGGAAGAGAAGGACAGGCCCTTGTGAAGTATCTCAGTTAAATATTGCAGAATATGAGGAATATTGGACATTTCTGTGCTTATTCCTTGTGCCCGATTCCAGGCACAGAATATTTTCTATTTATCAGCATAAAATTTTCTAGTGCTAGGCCTTCTAGCCTCCAAAATGACATCCATCACAGGTTTGCTGAGAGATGTAACTGGTGAAATTAGTTTATTAGCCATGCTGCAAGATTCAGAGTTTGGAGCTGAGTGTGTAGAATTTGAAAGTTCTGCTGAGACAGTAGATAAGATGTCTGAGGCAAGTACCACGGAGGAAGGTGTGACATATTGCATAGGAGCGGGTACCAGTGTTGACGAGGCCAGTCTGGAGCAATCAGAATCATTTTTGTTTTTTCCTGTCTTTTAGTAATACCTTGGAGAGCAAAGGCAGAGGGAGAAAAGCATAGACTGATAGATTTTTCCAGCTGAAGGATAGAGAATCCACTTTCCAAGCTTTTTTGTGATGGATTCTTGTGCAAAATTTGTCCAACTGATAGTTTTGGGGTGAGGCAGAAAGATCTATGTCTGGGCTCACCCATTTGCATGTCAACATACTGAAGATTTGCGGATCCAGTTTCCATTCGTGTGGGTCCATAAGATTTCTGCTTAGTTCATCTGCCAGAGTATTTTGCTTTCCTGGCAGGAATTGAGCTTGTAGATGTATTTGTTAAGTCAAGGCTGTGTTCCACAAGGCCATGGTTAGTCTGCAAAGGGGGTAGGAATGGGTACCCCACTGCTTGTTTATGTACCACATGACTGTGGTGTTGTCTGTCCTTATCAGTAGTTGTCCTGGATGAAGAAAGTCCTTGAAAGCTGTCAGAGCATTCTGTACAGCTAGCATCTCTTTCTGGTTGATATGCAGGTGCATTTGATTTGGGCTCCATTCGCCCTGAATGCATCTCCCTGCCAGATGCGCCCACCCCCCAAGCATAGTCCGATGCACCTGTAGTCAGGGTTTGGATGGCAGGGGTGCAATGAATGACAGTCCCTTGTTTTGGTGACAGGCCTCTGCCCACCAAAGGAAATCTTGCTGCAGGCAAGGAATTATAGGAATCATTGTTTCCAGGCTGTGACAATGTTGACTCCATAAGCTTTTTAGGTACCACTGAAGTTTCCTCATATGCAGTCTTGCATATGGAATTAGAAAAAAACAGGAAGCCATGAACCCAAAGGCCTGCAGAATTTGTCTTGCAGATAACTGGGTTTTTGTGGCCACTTGTTTGAAGTAAGCCATGAATTGCATTTGTTTGTCTGGCGTGAGGCAAGCCATCTGGGCAGTTGTATTCAAGCTTGCACCCAGGAATGTAATTTGAGAGGGTACCAGTTGAGATTTCTTTTCGTTTATGATGTACCCTAGGCAAGTTAGAAGCCTTTTTACAAGTGCTAGATGCTGTAGATGAGTGTCGTTTTCTGCCTGAATTAGACAATCGCCCAGATAAGGGTAAATTTGGATGCTTCTTTGTCTGCAAAAGCAATTACTGGTGCCAGGCACTTTGTGAAGACCCTGGGTGCAGTAGATAAGCCAAAGGGCAGTGCAGAGAACTGGTACTGCAAATAGCCTGCTTTGAAGCAGAGGTATCTTCTGCAAGATTCCCTCATTTGGATATGCAGGTAAGCCTCTTTTAAGTCTAGAGTTACCAACCAGGCATCCTTGCCTAGCATAGGCAGCAACTGTTGTAGAGTCAGCATCTTGAAATTTGGAATGTCCAGGAAAGTGTTTAGAATGGATAAGTCCAGAAATGGATGCCATGATTTGTCTTTTCTGGGTATGAGGAAAAGTCTTGAATAAAAACCTTGTCCTTTTTCCTTTTCTGGTACTGGTTGAATAGCCCCCATATCCATGAGGGACATAACTTGTTTCTCGGTCTCTGCCCACTGATTTGGAGGCAGATCTGGCCATCCAATTGGAATTGGCATCGTGTGGTAATGAAATCTGTATCCCTGGGATAGTATATTTAAAACCCACTCGTCCTGGGTAATTAGATGCCAATTTTGTGTGTGAAGTGCTAGTTCTCCCCCCAAAGGGGCTACCAAAAGAAAAGTGCTTGGAAATGGCAGAAAAAAATCATTGAGACTGTTTCTCGTAGGGGGGTGCCTTGCTACTTCCAGATTTGGAAGTGGAGGCACCCAATTGTTTTGTTCCGTAAGCTCCTTGTGACCGAAACCTGGAACCTTTGGAGTGTCTGGGTTTGACCTGAGCGGCACTGGTGGGTACTGGAAAGGACCAATTCTTACTAGGCCAGTGCCTACTGAACCTGGGTGGCTGCACTTGTAGGAAATCTTTTACAGTTTGCATAGATTTAGCTTTGTCTTCCATCTTTTTTCTAAACTTCTTCTGCCTTATTACCAAAAAGACTGTCATGTTGTAAAGGAGTATCCAACAATTTTGCTTTAACATGATCAGGCAGATTTTGCTCTTTGAGCCAAGCATGCCTTATCACAGATCCAGTTACAACTGTCCTGCAAGAAGACTCTAAGGAATCAAAACCACATTGCAAAGTATGCTTTCCAACTTGTTCAGCTGAATGCAATAAATCCTGTAACTATTTTTGACACAGTCAGAAATCAACATCATTTTCTGTTTAAGTAAGCCAATGACATGCTGCTACTTAAGCATATGAAACTGACAGTTTAAAGCCCTGATTGCCAGGGTTGCAGACGTGTAAACCTTCTTACCCCATCTATCCAGCGCCCTGGAGTCTCTATCAGAAGGGGTAGGATTTTTAGCAGTAGAAGCCTTAACACCCTTGGGACCCTGAGAAATTGTTTCAGGGTCAGCAGTAGGGTTTTTAAAAAGAAATTTGTGGGAGTCAGGAACCCTGTAATATCGGTCTGGCTTACTAGGAGCCGGAGGCAGGGAATCAGGAGCCATGCTGGATTCTGAGAAACCATCAACAATGTCTAGAACAGGAGGTATAGCCAGAGGCCAATCCCTAAGCCTCTTTTTAGATTCTGAAAAATCCTGACTCTCCCAATGAAAGTGTTCCCTTAAGGTATGCAAAGTTTCTCCAAAAGAGAAATCCTAAGGAGGAGAAGCAGAAGAGATGGATTCTTCTGCATCAGAGTTCTCATAAGGTGGGATAGATAATTCCTGACCAGAAGAGGAATCAGAAGAAATGGAAACCTGATCTGAAGATTCATAATCAGTGCCTTGCCTAGGCCTCTTAGCAGGAGGGGGTTGGGAACCCCTGATCAAAATAATTAAATCCTCGGCCATTTTGATCATTTGTTTTTTAGGCATAGGGGCCTCAGCACGTGGCCCATGCATCAGTTTTTTAGACATAGAAGTTGGTTTTGGCTTTATTTTTGAGGATGGCGTCTGTTTAATATACAAATCTTAAGGCCTGAAAACACCATCAGAAGCCGGTGCCTGCTAAGCGGCTCCGGACCCATCTAAGGGAGAGACATCCGCGGGTTCAATTCTTGAAGTGTCTCGCGGCATACCGGACTCCAAATGGGTCTCAGTAGAGGCCTGCGAATCAAAAGTAGCGGGTATCAGGGGCTGCGAAAGCACCTCACTGAATACTGGCGACTGGCTTAGGAGAAGCTTCGTCGGGTTTTCTTTTCATTTTTTGTGAATTCCAGTAGTCGGATTGCTAACCAACGACATTTCTGGATAGTTAAATCTTGAGCTAAAATATTTAGAAGCAAAAATATACTGACGCTTAATAGTGCGTTGGTTAAATTTAGCACAAAACCGACAGCAAGGCACGTTGTGGTCAGGGCCACGGTAAGGAATACAGTACAAATTAAAATCCTTATGAGGTATTTGCTTCCCACAAGTAATACAATTGTTAACTTTTACTGACATCGGTGAGGAGCAAGAAAAAGTTTCCCCAACGGGGTACTTAGCTTTAGGTTGAAGACTTCGGTTCTGAAACTCGAAAACGAAAATTTCAAGAGTCTGCCGACTGACACTTGCGAACTGCTGCTGCTTCGAGCACCACGCGGCAAGAAAGACTGATTAAAATGGCATCGGCTGCATATTTTAAACACCTGACGTCATGAAAGAAGGGACAGCAACTGACACAGGACCCAAGACTTTGTTAATCAGGCCGACTGAGGGCAACCTGCCAGCAGATTACCCAATTGTAATGACTGCAACAGTGAAACAAGAAGAACATGGGTGGAGGCAGTGAAGTAGTAGTAGGGCTGGCTAGTAGGCCTTACAAGACTGCTGTGGCAAATCCAGCTCTGGATTTAGAAAAGATAGGCAAGTGGTAATGCTTGGCAAAGGTGTGTACAGAACTCCAGGTTGCAGCTTCCAGGATGTCCCTGGTAGGGCCTCCCCTGAGAAAAGCTGTAGAGGTTTACGTAGCCCTAGCGGAATGAGGCCTGATCCCCTGTGAGGTAGGTTTCCCGCGGTGTTTGTAGCAGAAATGGATGCAGTCTGCTATTCATTTAGAAATAGTTTGTTTAAAAATGGCCTTGCCCTCTGCCCCTGTAGCAAAACTGGCTAGCAGCTGATAAGATTTTCTGAAAGGTTTAGTCCTGTTAAGGTAGAACCTCAGCTGTCTGTGCACGTCCAAGGAGTGCAAGATCCTTTCCCCTTTATTCGGAGGATTAGGAAAAAAGGATGGCAAATGGATGGATTGGTTTAAAGCCACACGGGATACCACCTTGGGCATAAAAGATGGGTTAGTCCAGCCGCATGGAAGATAATGACGAGTTCCAAAGCTATAAAGGCCTGTAACTCAGATACTCTTCTTGCTGAAGTGATGGCTAGCAGGAAGGCTGTTTTCCAAGAGAGGAATTTTAACTCTGCTGTAGCAGCAGGCTCAAAAGGGGGAAGCGTGACCTTCTATAGTACACAGTTAAGGTCCCAGGCAGGAGTGGGAGCTCTTCCTGGGGTCTTAAATTGTTAGCGCCTCTCAAGAACTGTTCGATCAGAGGGTGAGAGAAGAGTGATGACTCAGTATTGTAATGAGCTGACATGGCAGAGTCATGAATCTTAATTGATGAGAAGGATAGGCCTTTGTAGAGCAGCTCTGCTAGGTAATATAGGATTTGAGGCAAGGAGGGCACAGCTGTGTCCGGACCTTGAGACTGGTTCCAAGAACAGTACCTATTCCACTTTTCTGAATAGGATTGCCTAGTATAGGGCATCCTGGCCTCAAGGATAACATCCAGCACTAGTTTGCTGAGGGTTGCTGGTGATGTATTCAGGGAACAAGCCAGGCTGCCAGGTTCAGGGTTTGCAGCAGAGGATGCAAAATCTGTCCCTCCTGCTGGGACAGCAGAGAAGGGGGGGGGGGTCTGATGTAGGTACCAGGGTGGCAATGCTGTCAGACTGCGTAGGAGTGGGTAGCAGTGCTAGCGTGGCCAGTCTGATGCAATGAGGATTGTCCTTGGCCTGCCCTGTTTGATCTTAAGGAGTACTTTTGGAAGGAGGGGCAGAGGGGGAAGGCATAGATTGAGTGGGTTTTCCCATGTGAAGGACAGGGCATCCACTTTCCAAGCTTGGCTGTGGGGAATTCTGGTGCAAAATTTGTTCAGTTGATGGTTGTGGGGGGAGACGCAAAGAGTTCCACCTCTGGTGTCTCCCCCACCTGTGTACTAGAAGTTTGAATAGTTGGTTCCAGTTTCCACTCGTGTGGGTCCATTAGATTTCTGCTTAAGTCGTCTGTTAGTGAATTTTGTTTGCCTGGCAGGAATTGAGCTTGCATGTGCACTTGGTTGCTTAAGGCTGTGCTCCACAGAGCCATGGCTAACCTGCAGAGTGGGTGGGAGTGAGTTCCCCCCCTGCTTATGTACCACATAACTGTGGTGTTGTCTGTATTTATCAGGAGTTTTCCTGGCAGGATAAGGTATTTGAAAGACTGTCAGTGCATTCTGTACAGCTAACATTTCTTTTTAATTGATATGCAAGTGAATTTGTCCTGGGCTCCATTTGCCTTGAATGCATTTGCCTGCCATGTGAGCCCCACATGCATAACCTGATGCGTCTGTTGTCAAGAGCTTGGATGGCAGGGGGTTGTGAGAAAGGGGGTTTTGAGAAAGGGAGTCCCTTGTTGTGGTTTCAAGCTTCTGCCCACCAAAGGAACTCTGTCCTTAGGCAAGGAATGATAGGCATCACTGTTTCCAGGTCCTGGGAATGTTGACACCAGAAACTTTTAAAGTACCATTGAAGTTTCAGTAGAATACATGAGGCCATGAACCCTAGGGCTTGCAGTATTTTTCTTGCAGATGAATGGGTTTGGGTGGCCAGTAGTCTGAAATAATTGGTCAAATAAACCTGCTTTTCTGGAGTGAGGAATGCCATCTAAGAAGTTGTGTTTAAGTTTGGTCCCAGGAATACAATCTTTTAGCTGGGTACCGGATGTGATTTTTTTTTTTTGTTGATGGTATACCCCAGAGAAGATAGGAGTCTCTTTACAAACGTCAGGTGCTTAAGTAGCAATTCCTGCCTGTCCACCTGAATCAGACAATCGTCCAGGTATGGGTAAATTTGAATATTTCTCTGCCTGCAGTAAGCAATGGCTGGAGCCACACACTTTGTGAATACCCTGGGTGGACTAGATAAGCCACAGGGAAGTGCAGAAAACTAAAAGTGCATAGAGACTGCCCTGAAACGTAGATATTTCCTGCAAGATTCCCTTATGGGAATGTGCAGATAAGCTTCTTTTAAGTCTAGGGTGACTAGCCAGGAGCCCTTGGCTAGCATAGGTAGGAGCTGCTGGAGTGTAAGCATTTTGAATTTTGGTACCACCAGTAAAGTGTCTTGACAGATCCACAATAGGGCACAAAGAGTTCTCTTTTCTGGGCACCAGGAACAGCCTGGAGTAGAAAAGTACAGTTGTGTACCTACCATAAATATAGATGTTCGAGTGTACTCACTGTTGCAGTCATTACACTTGGGTTATTCCTGCTGGCAGGCTACCCGCAGTCGGCTAGAGTTCCAAAGTCTAGGTCCGGCGTCAGTTGCTGTCGCCTCTTCCCTGACGTCAAGTCGTCAGGGGTATAAAAGATGCAGCAGACGCCATTTTATTCAGTTTTTCTTGACCCAGATTACAGGTGCCCCCAAAAGGGTAGACTAAAATTGTGTAAATAAAACATACATGTACCAAAATAAGCTTTACCTTCATCTATAAGCAAATAGACCACCTAGGTTGTATAGATTAGGGAAGTAAAGATAAATTCCAGCAAAAATAAGGGGGATGGTGGGTGGGTAACCTGGACTACAACAGTGAATACACTAGAACATCTACATTTATGGTAAGTGTACTATGTTCTTCGTGTTTCACTGTTGCAGTCATTACATTTGGGTTGAGTCCCAAAGCTATGGTTGGGTGGCTGGAGTTGGACAGCATTAGGAGTGGCTATGAGGCCCTGCAGAACTGCAGTGGCAAAGCCTGCCCTGGATTTAGAGTAAAGAGGCATATTGTAATGTTTTGTAAAGGTATGCACTGAACTCCAAGTAGCAGCCTCTAAAATGTCTTTGGTTGGTACTCCCCTGAGTATTTTTTGTGAATTCCAGTAGTCGGGTTGAACGTGGCCTAATGCCCTTAGGCACTGGTTTGCCATGTGTGAGTAGCAGAAATGAATGCAGTGACCTATCCACTTTGAAATAGTCTGCTTGGAGATCGCCTTTCCTTGTGATGCTGTGGCATATGCTACTAGTAATTGTTCTGTCTTTCTGAAAACTAATTTTGTCCAAGTAAAATCTAAGTTGTCTGTGTACGTCCAAAGAATGCAGAATTTTCTCCCCCTTGTTCTGTGGATTTGGATAAAAAGTTGGCAAATGAATTGTTTGGTTAAGGGCTAAACTGGATACCACCATAGGCATAAAAGTAGGGTTTTTTCTCAGAGAGTCCCTGTCTGGATAAAAAATGATAAAGGGTTCCACAGCCATGAGAGCCTGTAGCTCTGAAACTCGTCTTGCAGAAGTTATTGCTAGGAGCAGAGCTGTTTTCCAAGATAATAACTTTATTTCCGCAGTTGCAGCTGGCTCAAAAGGGGGTAAGGTGAGTTTTTCCAAGACATAATTGAGGTCCCATGCAGGTATTGGCGTTCTCCTTGGAGGCCTTAAGTTTTTGGCTCCTCTGAGGTACTGCTTTAATAAAGGATGAGAAGAGAGTGGTGGCTCTGTATTGTAATGAGCCGAAATGGCAGAGGCATGGATTTTAATTGACGAAAAAGATAGGCCTTTGTCCAGCATCTCAGTTAAGTATTGCAAAATATGAGGAATATTTTGGACAGCTGTATCAATTCCTTGAGCTTGGTTCCAAGTGCAAAATCTCTTCCATTTCCCAGCATAGGATTTTCTAGTACTAGGCCTTCTGGCTTCTAAAATGACATTCATCACAGCTTTACTGAGAGGTGTGGTTTGTATGGCTACATTATCCGCCATGCTGCCAGGTTTAGGGTCCTGAGTTGGCTGTGCAGAACCGGATTGTTTTGCTTGGACAGTAGATGAGGTATTTGAGGTAAGGTCCAGGCTGGGTATTGGAACAAGTTCCCTAAGACTGGATACCAGTTCTGGCATGGCCAGTCTGGGGCAATCAGAATCATTTTTGGTTTCTCCTGCCCGACCTTTAGGAGTACCATGGGGAGGAGAGGCAGTGGAGGAAAGGCATATACTGATAGTTTTTTCCAGCTGAAAGATAAGGTGTCCACTTTCCAAGCATTTCTGTGATCAGTCCTTGTGCAGAATCTTTTTAGTTGATTGTTTTGAGGGGAGGCAAATAGATCTATGTCCTGGCATCCCCATTTCTTTGTTATCATGTTGAAGACTTGTGGATCAAGGTGCCACTTGTGGGGATCCATGAGGTTTCTGCTTAGTTCGCCTGCCAGAGTATTTTCCTTTCCTGGCAGGAATTGTGCCTGCAGATGAACTTGGTAAGTCACTGCTGTGTCCCATAAAGCCATGGCTAGTCTGCACAGGGGATAAGAATGAGTGCCCCCCCCCCTGCTTGTTTATGTAGCACATGACCGTGGTGTTGTCTGTCTTTATCAGTAGTTGTCCCGGATGAAGTAGGTCCTTGAAGACTTTCAGGGCATTTTGAACAGCTAACATCCCTTTTTGATTGATATGCAGATGCTTTTGGTTTGTGGACCATGTGCCCTGAATGCCTCTTCCTGTCATGTGTGCCCCCCAGGCATAATCTGATGCATCCGTCGTTAGGCTCTGCCTGGCTGGGGGGTAGAGAGAATGGCTGTCCTTGTTTTGGTGACAAGCCTTTGCCCACCATCGAAACTCCTGCTGCAGGCAGGGAATTAGAGTAATCATTGTTTCCAGACTGTAGCAGTGTTGTGTCCAGACACTTTCTAGGTACCATTGAATTTTCCTCATATGCAGTCCTGCATATGGAATTAGTAAGATGCAGGATGTCATGAAGCCCAAAGCCTGCAGAATTTTTCTTGCAGATAACTGGGCCTTTGTTGCCATTTCTCTGAAATAAGTAGTCAGTTGCCTTTGTTTGTCTGGAGTGAGATAAGCCATCTGGGCAGTTGTACTTAAGCTTGCATCCAGGAATATTATCTCTTGAGAGGGTACTAATTTTGAATTCTTTTTGTTGACTGTATACCCTAGGCATGTTAAAAGTCTTATCACAAACATTAGATGCTGTAATAGAATGTCCTTGTTCGCTGCTTGTATGAGGCAGTCGTTCAAGTAGGGATACATCTGTATTCCTCTCTGTCTGCAGTAAGCAATTACTGGTGCCAGGCACTTTGTGAAGACCCTGGGCACAGTAGATAAGCCAAAGGGCAGTGCAGAGAATTGGTAATGCTTTGAGCCAGCCTTGAATCTGAGGTATCTTCTGCATGATTGTCTGATTGGGACATGCAGGTATGCCTCTTAGGTCTAAAGTCACGAGCCAAGCCTTGCTGCCCAGCATGGGCAGAAGCTGTTTTAAGGTCAACATCTTGAATTTAGTTATATAAAGTGCTTAAAACAGATAGGTCCAGTACTGGTCTCCATGCTTTGTCCTTTCTGGGTACCAAGAACAGTCTTGAGTAAAATCCTTGTCCTTGCTCTTCCTGTGGCACTTGACTAGCCCTCATGTCCATGAGAGCTGCGACTTGTTTTTGAGCCTCTGCCCATTGACTTTTTGGCAGGTCTGGCCAATCGTTTGCCCTTGGCAGGGTATGGAAATGAAACCTGTAGCCTTGTGACACTGTCTAGAACCCATTTGCCCTGGGTTATAATGTGCCAATTTTGAGAAAAAAGTGCTAGTTTTCCCCCTAAGGGTGCTGCCAGAAGTTAAGTGCTTGGTGCAGGCATGGGGAAGTCATTGGGACTGTTTCCTGTATGATTGTGCTTTGTCTTTTCCACCTTTGGAGGTAGAAGCACACCACTGTTTAGGCCTGTATGACCCTTGTGGCTGTGATCTGCCCCTTTGAGGTCTGTCTGAGACTGGAAAGGGCCAATTCTTTGTAGGCCAGTGTCTGCTAAATCTAGGTGGCTGTACCTGTAAAAAATCCTTGACCGTTTGCATTGATTTAGCTTTGTCCTCCATTTTCTTTAACACCTCTTCTGCCTTAACACCAAACAAGGTATCATGTTGTAAAGGAGCATCTAATAATTTTGCTTTAACATGATCAGGAAGAGTTTGTTCCTTTAACCAACCTAATGACAGAACCCGTAAAAGCGGCCCTGCAGGAGGCCTCCAGAGAATCAAACTCACATTGAAAAGTATGCTTTCCAACTTGTTCAGCTGCATGCAATAAATCCTGCATTTCTTTGTTTTCTGCACAATCAGAATTTGCCATCATTTTCTGCTTAAGCAGTGTCCTGATATATTGCTGATATTTGAGCATATGAAACTGGCAATTTAAGGCCCTTATAGCCAAAGTAGCAGATGTGTAAATCTTTTTTCCCCATCTATCCAGTGCCCTAGAATCCCTGTCAGAGGGTGTAGGGTTTTTTGCAGAAGAAGCCTTGACCCCTTTGGGACCTTAGAGAAATAGTTTCTGGGTCAGCAGTAGGGGTTTTGAAAAGAAATTTATGAGAGTCAGGGACCCTGTAGTATCTGTCCGGTTTAACAGGAGCAAGAGGTAGAGTGTCAGGGGTCAGACTAGACTCCGAGAACACCATCTACAATGTCCAACACAGGTGGAATAGCTAGAGGCCTGTGTTGAGGTAGTAAAAGGAAGTATGTGAGCCTTTTCTTAGACACTGACAAATCTTGGCTCTCCCAGTGGAAGTGCTCCCTCATGGTATGCAAGGTGTCCCCAAAAGAGTAGTCCTCAGGAGGAGAAGCTGAAGGAGTTGATTCTTCATCATCAGAATCCTCATAGGGAGGGAAGAGGATATTCCCGATCAGAAGAGGAATGAGAAGAAATGGAAACCTGATCTGAAGATTCATAAATCTGTCTCTTCCCTAGGCCTCTTATCAGGAGGGGGATGGGAACCTCTGATCAAGGTAATTAAGTCTTCGGCCATTTTGATCATCTGTTTTTTAGGCATGGAGGCTTGTCCTTGTGGCTGGTGAACTTGTTTCTTTGCTTTTAAAGGTGTTTTAGTCTTTGAAGTCGATTTTATATACAATTGTTTAGGTCTGAATACACCCCTCAGAAGCCGATGCCTGCTCAGCGGCTCCAGACCCAACTGAGGGAATAATCTCGGAGGCTCCAATACCTTGAGTTTCCAGCAGCCTGTCCGACTCCACGTGGGAGTCTGTAGTGGCCTGTGACTCTAAAGTAGCGGGCGTCAGGAGCTGCGAAAGCTCCTCACTGAGAACCGGCAACCTGCTTAGGAGAAGCTTAGTCAGTTTTTGGATCTCGGTTGCCTGTCTTTTTTTTTTGTGTGTTTTTTGTGAACTCCGGTAGTCAGATGGCTATCCAACGACATTGTACAATTAAATCTTCGCCCAAAATAGCTTAATGCAAAATCGTACCAACGCTTAATAGTGCGTTGGTTAAATCTAGCACAAAACCGACAACTAGCAACGTTGTGGTCAGGACCTAGGCAAGGAATACAGTAAGAATGAAAATCCTTATGAGGTATTTGCTTCCCACAAGAAATACAATTATTAGCTTTTTCTGACATCGGTATGGAGCAAGAAAAAAGTTTCCCCAATGGGGTAATTAGCTTTTAATGAAGACTTCGAAATTCGAACACGAAAATCTCAGGAGTCGGCCGACCGGCACTTGCGAACTACTACTGCTTCGGGCACCGCACGGCAAGAAAGACTGAATAAAATGGCGTCGGCTGCATCTTTTATACCCCTGATGACCTGACGTCAGGGAAGAGGCGACAGCAACTGACGCAGGACCCAAGACTTTGGAATTCAGGCCGACTGAGGGCAATTTGCCAGCAGGATAACACAAATGTAATGACTGCAACAGTGAAACACGAACATCCGTGTCCCCTTTGCTCTGTTGGCACAGGTTGAATAGCCCTGATACTGAGAAGAGAAAGTACTTGCTTTTGGGCCTCTGTCCACTGATTTGGAGGAAGGTCTGGCAATCCGCTTAGGGTTGGCAGAGAGTGGAAATAGAATCTGTACCCCTGGGACACAATGTTTAAGACCCATCGGTCCTGGGTAATATACTCCCAGTTTTTTGCATGCAGGGCGAGTTTTCCTCCTACAGGTGCAAGTACTTGGGCATGGCTGGGAAGGAATAAGTCATTGTGAACTTTTTCCATTGGGGGGTGGCTTACCACTCCCAGTTTTTGAAGAGGGAGCACTCCATTGTTTAGATCTGTGCATACCCTGAGACTAGAGCCTTTGTGGTCTGTTGCCCCTGAGTGTGGGCTGAGAAGGTCTGGAAGGGACTGGAAAGGACCAGTTTTTTGAATGCCAATGCCTACTGAATCTAGGTGGCTGTACCTGTAAGAAATCTTTAACAGTTTGCATGGATTTAGCTTTGTCCTCCATCTTTTTTAGAACTTCTGCTTTAGAGTCAAGCAAACATTCTTGGTTTAATGGAGCATCAAGTAACTTTGCCTTGACATGGTCTGGCAAGATTTGTTCCTTGATGCCTTCTCAGAACAGACCCAGTGACAGCAACCCTGCAAGATGCTTCTAAGGTATCAAAACCACACTGTAAAGTAGGTTTACCAACTTGGTTTGCAGAATGCATTAAGTCTTGTAAGTCCTTATTTTCTGCACAATCAGGAATCAACAACATTGTTTGTTTAATTATATCAATAATATGCTGCTGGTACTTCAACATGTGAAACTGGCAATTTAAAGCCCTGATGGCAAGAGTTGCAGAGGTATATACCTTCTTACCCCATCTGAATAGACCCCTAGAATCCCTGTCAGAAGGGGTGGGGTTTTTGGCTGTAGAAGCTTTAATACCTTTAGGTCCCTGGGAAATGGTCTCTGGACCCGCAGTGGGATTTTTAAAGAGAAATTTGAGAGAATGAGGTACTCTGTAGTATCTGTCGGGCTTCCTAGGAGCAGGTGGGTAAAGTATCAGGGGTAAGGCTGGATTCCATGAAATCATCTACAATATCCAGGACAGGTGGAATAGCTAGAGGCCTATGCTGAGGCAAGTCTAAAATTCCCAGAGTCTCTTTTTGGACTGTGGGTAGTCCTGGCATTTCCAGCGAAAAAGCTCTTAGGGTATTATGCAAGGTTTCACTGAAAGAAAGGTCCTCTGGGGGGGAGGCTGAGGGAATTGAATCCTCAGCATCCAAGTCCTCATAGGTAAACAAGGGTATGTTCTGGTAATCCCAGGGGTCAGAGTCATCAGACTCGTGGTCTGAAGAAACAGAAGGAAAATCAATTCTTTGTCTTTTAGAGGGGGAAGGCTGGCTTCCCCTAATTAAAGTAATAAGGTCTTCAGCCATTCTAAGCATTTGTTTCTGTGGCATGGGAGCTTGAGAATGTGCTTTGGTCATCAGTTTCCTAGGCGTAGTGCGAACTCTGGGCCTGAGAAATTTGGTAGATTTAGTCATTAACGAAGTAGTCGGTTTGATACGAACATCGGAAGGTCTGAATACACACTCAGAAGCCGGTGGCTGCACATTGGCTCTGTGGCTCTGGCCCATCCAAGGTAGAGACATCCGCAGGTTCCATAGTCGAAAAAGCATCTCTCGACTTACTGGTCTCCAAATGGGTCTCAGTAGAGGCCTGCGAATCTGTATACGAGGGCAACAGGGGTTGCAAAAGCACCTGTGCACCGGTGGACTGGCGACTAGTTTAATGGAAGCGTCGTCAGCAGTTTTGGACCTATGCAGTCTGTCTCTGTCTTAATCTTTGTGTTTTTTCGGAAGATCGGTAGTTGGATGGCTTACCGAAACCATTTCGGAATACGGAAAAGGAGCGCGAAAAGAATTTAGAGACAAAAATTGCCAGATGACGAATAGTTCGGGAGTTGAACAAGGCACAAAACCGACAGCGAGGGACATCGTGTTCTGGGCCTAACCAGGTGAAGCAGTAAGAATGAAAATCTCTGTGAGGTATTCGCTTTCCACAGGCAAGACAATTAACTTTTTCTGATATCTGTTAGAGCAAGAAAACAGGATCCCCAACGGGGTACTAGGCTTTAGAAGACTTCAGGTTTGAAATACGAAAAACCGAAAATTTCAGGTAGCTGCTGACCGGCACTTGTGAACTGCTTCTGCTTCGGGCTGCCACGCGGCAAGAAAAGTTGATATAATGGCGCTGGCTGCATGTTTTATACCCCTGAAGACCTGACATCATGGATGAGGCGACAACATCCAACGCAGAAATCCCAAGACTCTGGTATTCGGGCCGAATGAGGGCTACCTGCAGGCACATAACCCAAGTGTGATGACTGCAACAGTGAAACATACAGATCATAACCTTGCATATGTCCTGAAAACAGAATCTGTAGCAGCTGCCATGGGGGAAACTTCCACTGGATCATAGCTGCATTAAATGCTGTGTCTAGCTACTTGGAAAGCCTGACCCAATAAGGATAAAGTCTTTTTTGTGGTAGATTCCGGAGAGGAAGGACAAAATTTATTTTAAATTGGTGAGAACAGACTGTAAAGTATTTAGTCATTTGAATCTGATAATTCAGAGTTCTAAAGGCCAGAGGGAGGACCTATAAAATTTATCAAACATCCTGTCCACTTCCCTGCTGACTTAATCCAAAGGAAGAGCACTGGCAGTATGCAGCAACTTAGAGGGCTTGCTTGTTAACATGAAAAACAGTGGGATCTACCAGAGGTTTTTTTTTTTTTCCTTTTACAGAAATTTCATGTTCCCAGGTACCTTGTAAAACATGCCAGGCCTTTTTGGTGCAGGCGGCTTGGAGTCTGGTGCAGTGGAAATGGATGCATATGATTTTTTTTGAGCTGGGACACAGGATCACAATTGCCTAGACAAGTAAGACCTTAAGTTTAATTATGTTGGCTGCCAAAAAAGCAATTACTAGAAAATGGAAATCAAAGTCTAAACCAACTATATTTGGAGTATTGATTTTTATAAAAGAGATTAAAAAAATAGAAGAGGCAGCATATTACATACAAATAAATGGAAACTGTGGGAACAATACATGCAGAATAATGTTCAGGAGGAGTGAGGTTTAAGAGAAGGCAGGAATTAAAAAATGTATGTAATGTTGGACTGATAAGTATAAAGAAAATATCTGTAATGTACAATGTATATAACTGGAAAAGTGGTAATATGGTTTGTTTTCTTTTCTGTTAACAAATGTTTGCCTAGGCCTTAAGTGATAATTTAATAAAAAAATTTCCCCAAATGAAACTTCTTCAAAAAGGGCATCAGGAGAAAGGGGACCTTCATCAAATTAAGTCAAATGATCATGCAAATTGATTTGGAATGAATACACTAAGGTGTGCTCATCAGAGTCCAAGTCTTCTTCTTCATCTTCACAAGCGTCTATCTCATTTGTGGAGTGGAAGGAAAAACAGTAGTAGTAAGCCCTTAAAAAAGGATGATAGCCTGAGTGCTATAATCACCTTAAATAGGCCCTGTGAAAAATCTGTCTACTCCTTTTCTCCAAATGTCTGGTGGGAAGAAACATTTAGTATTTTTGTTTCTCTCTCTCTTTTTTTTTTTTTTTTTTGTGGTGCTAAGTTCACTCTGATTAAACACTGACACACTCAGACACTTGATATACTTCGATGAGTAATCAGGAGATTTCCTCTCTAATGAGGATCTGCAGTGTGCCTTTGAGTCCCTTCAGAAATTGTGATTCCCCCTTCTTAACATTATCAATAGCTTGAGTAATTTTGAACATGCAAACCAGAGACACTACATCAGCCTCAGACAGAGTTATGATAGATGGAGTCTAAGCAGGTGTCAAGCATACCGCAGGTTCCAAGACCTTTGCAGCTACGTCAGAGTCTAACTAGGCAGTCATGAAATCACACCTAGGACTCAATTTTTTTTAAACAGGCAGAACATCAGGGGTGGAAGGGTCTGTGTCACTTTTGCTTGGGCAAGGTGATTTAGGGTGCTGAGTTTCCAAGTACGAATTGAGAGAGAAATGTCTAGTTCTTAGGGTCTTTGGAACACAGGACTGACGGACTATACATTTTAGGAGTCGTACAGTGCAGCTAAAGAGAAAAGGCACTGGGATTGCAGATCTTAGTAGGGAATATCACAACTGTACTTTCCCCTCCTACCTGATATCCAAAAGAGCAACAAACTGCAACACAACTGAGAAAAACAGGGGAAGGTTCCCCAACAGGGCACTTACCTGAAACAGTGAAGAACAATGGTACCAGTACGTAAAACAGACTGGAGTGAGACCTGTGCTTGGGCTTGCAGTGAAATAATTTGAGGATTTACACATACATAAAGTTATATACTCCTATGCAAGCGGGATTAGGTAGGTCATACATACAGACATATGGCTCTATGGTACCCCAGCCAGATGTAAAGATAACAACAGTTTTAAATACTGCAACAGTGATAAAAAGGAAAGACGTCAAAGTATTCCCAGCGTTGTTAACCTTAACTTTTGAACGAATAATGCCTGTGGGACCAACCATCAACTTGAAACAACTGCTCAAATATTGAGGGGAAAACTTCCTTTTCACAGGTTTAAAAAGTTGAGGGTTTTTAAAATCCATTTAATAATTTTTGTTTTTTGAATATTTTTACTGAAGAAAAAAAGTCTTGAAAAATATGGGGGGGGCTAAACAGATATGAGAAAAAAAATTACATACAAGACCAGCCTGCTGAACAGTGTGTGCATGTAAGCTGCAACGTGGAAACATATATTCAAAATAACTATTGTATACAATATGTGGAAGTAACAGCTTTTAATCAGAATGGCTCCTTTGTCAATACTGAAATAAATTTAAATGGCCTTACAGGTACTAAAAAAACAGAGTTATGAAATATAGGTTGCGAATAGCAATGCTACAGAAGATGCATTTGGATAGAAATGAGCACATGAATTTGACAAAAGGACAACATTCAGAAGAGAATCGGGGACATAGGAAAAGAACACAGACTGCAATAATGATAGAAGAGGGGAGAAAAGCAGCAAAAAGTACAGTTGTGTACCTACCATAAATGTAGATGCTCAAGTGTATTCACTGTTGCAGTCATTACACTTGGGTTATCCTGCTGGCAGGCGACCCGCAGTCGGCCAGAGTTCCAAAGTTTTGGTCCGGCGTCGGTTGCTGTCGCCTCTTCCCTGACGGCAGTGCGCCAGGGGTATAAAAGTTGCAACCGACGCCATTTTCTTCAGTTTTTCTTGCCCCAGATGTCAGGTGCCCCCAGATAAGAAGGCTGAAAAGATAAAAATATGCAAAAAAACATGCACATATTACTGTAAACATTTCCTTCATCTACAAGCAAATACACCACATAGGTTGTACAGAGTTGAGAAGTACAGAAAAGTCCCAGCAAAGAAAAGGGGAATGGTGGGTGGGTAACCGGGACTGCAACAGTGAATACACTAGAACATCTACATTTATGGTAGGTACACAACTGTACTATATGGTCATCGTGTTTCACTGTTGCAGTCATTACACTTGGGTAGAATACCAAAGCTGAGGTTGGATGTCTGGGTTTAAATTGGATTTGGCGAGGCTAACAATCCCTGCAGAACTGCAGTGGCAAAGCCTGCTCTGGATTTGGAGTAGAGAGGCAAGTGGCAGTGCTTGGTGAAAGTGTGCACTGAGCTCCAGGTTGCAGCTTCTAATATGTCTTTGGTTGGTACTCCTCTGAGGAAAGCTGCTGAAGTGGCTGCTGCTCTGGTAGAATGAGGCCTAATGCCCTTAGGCAGAGATTTGCCATGCTGTGCATAACAGAAGCGGATGCAGTGTCCTATCCATTTGGAGATTGTCTGCTTTGTAATAGGCTTTCCTTGTGATCCTGCAGCATATGCTACAAACAGTTGCTCAATTTTTTCTGAAAGCTTTTGTTTTGCCCAAGTAGAATCATAGCTGTCCGTGTATATCCAAAGCGTGCAGAAGTCTTTCCCCTTTATTCTAGGGATTTGGGTAGAAAGTACATTAGAGACCACTTTTGGCATGACTGTTGGGTTTGTCCTAAGAGAAACCCTGTCCTGATGAAAAATGAGGAAAGGTTCCACAGCCATTAAATGCCTGTAACTCTGAGACTCTTCTTGGTGAAGTGATTGCTAGGAGCAGAGCAGTTTTCCATGACAAGAATTTTAGATCAGCTGTGCTGGCTGGTTCAAATGGAGGTAGTGCTAGTTTTTCTAAAACAAAATTGAGGTCCCACGTAGGTACTGGTGCTCTCATAGGGGGTCTTATATTCTTTGCCCTTCTGAGGTACTGTCGTAGTAGAGGATGTGAAAAAATAGGAGGATCCGTATTGTAATGAGCTGAAATGGCACAGGCATAGATTTTAATGGATGAAAAAGATAGGCCTTTGTCCAACATCTCAGTTAGATATTGCAAAATCTGAGGTATATTAGGGACAAGTGGTTCAGGCCTTGTGCCTGGTTCCAAGCACAGAATCTCTAATTTTTCTGCATAAGATTTCCTAGTGCTGGGCCTCCTGGCTTCCAAAATAACATCCATAACAGCTTTAGAGAGAGGTGCAGTCTGAGTGGCTATCTGCCATGCTGCCAGGTTTAAGGTTCTGAGTTGACTGTGCAGAATCTGATTGTTTTGTTGTGTCAGAAGATGAGTGATTTGAGGTAGAGGCCAAGGTGGGCCTTGGGATAAACTCTTTAGGAATGGGTACCAGTGCTGGGGTGGCCAGTCAGGTGCAATCAGGATCATTTTTGGCCTCTCGTCTGACTTTTAGAAGCACCTTGGTGAGTAGAGGCATTAGAGGGAAGGCATAGACTGTCCGGCCTCTCCAACTGAATGATAGAGCATCCACTTTCCATGCTTGAGAGTGATAAGTCCTTGTGCAAAATTTATATTTGGCAATTGTGAGGGGCGGCAAAAAGATGTCTGGGCGACCCCATTTCCTTGTTATCATGTTGAACACTTGTGGATTTAGCTTCCATTCATGAGGATCCATGAGATTTCTGCTTAGTTCGTCTGCCAGTGTATTTTCTGTTCCTGGCAGGAATTGTGCTTGCAGATATACCTGGTAGGTCAGTGCTGTGTTCCACAAAGTCATGGCTTGGCTGCACAGGGGGTAGGAATGTGTGCCCCCTTGCTTATGTACCACATAACTGTGGCATTGTCCGTCTTTAATAGTTGTCCTGGATGTATTAGGTCCTTGAAGGCTGTCAGGGCATTCTGTACAGTTAGCATCGCTTTTTGATTGATGTGAAGATGCATTTGTTCCTTGGGCCCGTGCCATGAATGCATTTTGCTGCCATGTGTGCTCCCCAGGCATAATCTGATGCATCCGTTGTTATTGTCTGCCTGGCTATAGGTAAGGTGAAAGGCTGCTCCTTGTTGTGGTGACAGGCCTGGGACCACCATCGAAACTCCTGTTGTAGGCAGGGAATCGAGGTTATGACTGTCTCTAGGCTGTGACAATGCTGAGTCCAAACACTTTTTAGATACCATTGTAGTTTCCTCATATGCAGTTTTGCATATGGAATTAGGAGAAAGCAGGATGCCATGAAACCCAGGGTCTGCAGAATTTTTCTTGCAGGGAGCTGGGTCTTTGTTGCCATCATTTGAAAGTAATGAGTCAGTTGCTTTGTCTGGCGTGAGATAAGCCACCTGGGCAGTTGTATTTAAGCTTGCACCCAGGAATATTATCTCTTGAGAGGGCATTAGCTTTGATTTATTTTCGTTTACTGTGTACCCTAGGCAAATTAGCAATCTTTTTACAAACGCCAGGTGTTTTAGAAGAACGTCCTTGCTCTCTGCTTGAATAAGGCAGTCGTCCAAGTAGGGATATATTTGAATTCCTTTTTGTCTGCAAAATGCAATTACTGGTGCCAGGCATTTTGTGAAGACCCTCGGCGCAGTAGAAAAGCCAAAGGGCAGTGCAGAGAATTGGTAATGCATTGAGCCTGCTATAAATCTGAGGTATCTTCTGCACGATTGTCTGATTGGGACATGCAGGTATGCCTCCTTGAGATCCAAAGCAACTAGCCAAGCCTCCTTGCCCAGCATGGGCAGAAGTTGTTGTAGTGTTAACATTTTGAATTTTGGAACATCCAGGAAAGTATTTAGGATTGACAGGTCCAGTACTGGTCTCCAGGCTTTGTCTTTTCTGGGTACTAAGAAAAGTCTTGAGTAAAATCCTTGTCCCTGTTCTTCTTGTGGAATTTTTTGAATAGCTCCCATATCCATAAGAGCCGCAATCTCTTTTTGTGCCTCTGCCCATTGGTTTTGTGGCAGGTTTGGCATACCTTTTGGTTTTGGAAGCGTGTGGAAGTGGAACCTGTAGCCTTGAGAAACAATATTCAACACCCATTGGTCTTGGGTGATCATGTGCCAATTGTTTGAGAAAAGTGCTAGCTTTCCCCCTAGGGGTGCTGCCAACTGGTAAGAGCTTGGCATTTGCAGAGGGAAGTCATTGTGACTGCTTCCTATAAGGTTGTGATTTGTCTTCTCCTATGGGGGCTGAAGCACCCCATTGTTTAGGTCTGTAGGAGCCTTGGGGCTGAGATCTGCCTCTTGGGCGTCTGTATCTGCCTCTTTGTGGCCTGTCTGACACCAGAAAGGACTAATTTTTTGAAGGACAGTTTCTACTAAATCTTGGTGGTTGAACCTGTAAGAAATCTTTCACCGTTTGCATAGACTTTGCTTTATCGTCCATTTTCTTTAACACCTCTACTGCCTTAACACCAAACAAAGTATCATGCTGTAATGGAGCATCCAATAATTTTACTTTAACATGGTCAGGTAAACTTTGATCTTTCAACCAAGCATGTCTTCGAATAACAGAGCCTGTAACTGCGGCTCTACAAGAAGCCTCTAATGAATCAAAACCACATCGCAGAGTATGCTTTCCCACTTGTTCAATTGCATGCAATAAATCCTGCATTTCTTTATGGTCAGGAATTTCTATATTTGTAACCATTTTCTGCTTTAACAATGACATGAGGTACTGTTGATATTTAAGCATGTGAAACTGACAGTTTAAAGCTCTTACAGCTAAAGCAGCAGATGTGTAAACTTTTTCCCCCATCTGTCCAGAGCTCTGTAATCCCTATCTGAGGGGACAGGATTTTTGGCAGTGGAAGCCTCAACCCCTTTAGGACCCTGAGAAATAGTTTCTGGGTCTGCAGCGGGGTTTTTGTAAAGAAATTTATGAGAGTCAGGGACCCTGTAGTACCTGTCTGACTTTACTGGTGCAGGTGGTAAAGAATCAGGAGACAGACTGGATTCAGAAAAAACAATCTACAATATCAAGCACAGTGGGGATAGCCAGGGGCCTGTGCTGAGACAATAAAAGGAAATCTCTGAGACTTTTCTTGCATTCTGAGTAATCCTGGCTCTCCCAATGGAAATGCTCCCTCATGGTGTGCAGGGTTTCCCCAAAGGAGTAATCCTCAGGCGGTGAGGTTGAAGGAATGCACTCTTCAGCATCAGAGTCCTCATAGGGAGGGAGAGAATAGCCCTGATCAGAAGAATCACAGGAAATGGAAACCTGATCAGAGGAATCATAATCAGTGTCTTGCCTAGGCCTTTTGTCAGGAGGGGGATGGGAGCCCCTGATTAAAGTAATAAGGTCTTCGGCCATTTTAAGCATTTGTGTCTTTGGCATGGATGACTGTTCTGGAGAATGCTGCACTTGTTTCCTTGTCTTTAATGGTGTTTTGCCTTTGCTGCTGTAGGAGCTTTAATTGTAAGCTGTGAAGGTCTGAAAACACCCTCAGAAGCCGGTGCCTGCTCAGTGGCTCTGGACCCATCTGAGGGTATAGATTCCATAGGCCCAGAACCTTGAGTTTCCACAGGCCTCGGTGTTTCCACGTGGCTGTCGGTTACGTCCTGTGGCTCTGAGGTAGCGGGTGTCAGGGGCTGCGAACGCGCCTCACTGAGAACCGGCGACTGGCCTAGAAGAGGCTTCGTCGTCGGTTTTGGACCTCGGATGCCTGTCTTTTTGTCTTTGCGATTTTTATACATTCCGGTCGTCTGTTGTTCCGACGGCATTATATAATTAAATCTTCGTCCAAAATAATGTAAAGCAAAATCAAACTGACGTTTAATAGTGCGTTTATTGAATCTAGCACATAACCGACTGGTAACGTCGTGGCCAGGGCCTAGGCAAGGAACACAGTAAGAGTGAAAGTCCTTATGAGGTATTTGCTTCCCACAAGAAATACAATTATTAACTTTTACTAACATCGGTCTGGAGCAAGAAAAAGTTTTCCCAACGGGGTACTTAGCTTTATTGAAGACTTCGATTCTGAAATTCGATTTTGAAAATCTCAGGAGTCGGCCGACCGGCACTTGCGAACTGCTTTTGCTTCGGGCACCGTGCGGCAAGAAAGACTGGGGAAAATGGCGTCAGTTGCAACTTTTATACCCCTGGCGCACTGACGTCAGGGAAGAGGCGACAGCAACCGACGCCGGACCAAGACTTTGGAACTCGGATCGACTGCCAGCAGGATAACCCAAGTGTAATGACTGCAACAGTGAAACACGATGAACATCTAGATTTGTGGTAGGAAGGGTTATTGGCAAGAAAAGGAAATTACACCGACATGTACTTTATTATTCTACCTAGAACTGCTACACTGAAAATTAGGGCAATTTGGGGAGAAAAAAAAAAAAGCTTTCAAGGATTATTTATGGATGGGGAATAGCACCAAAGTTAAAATGTGAAAATGTTCCAGGGAATGTAGAAGAATATTAAAAAAAGAAAAAAGGTGGATTTCTGAAAAATAAATATTTGGTATGGGATATGCAAATCAAGTAGAAGAAATGGGTCCCTATTAGATCATCGAAAAGCCAGTTAATCAAATGGCATTTTCAGTGAACTTACATTGAACATGCCCATTCAGTGAACTGAGTTGGTATATATAATTAGTGGAGGGTGCAGCCCCCCACAAGAGCGGAATTCTATGAAGGGCATTTCTGATGTAATGCCGTACATTCAAAAGAGTTTTCTACGATGTAATATAGACCCAAAGAAACTTGGACACAGTTTACATATTAATCCCCTGGGCTAGGCTGGTAGAAATCATATTTCAAGAGGAGCATGTGTATTTAATTGAAATGATACTCACCCAATAACTATATCTAGTCATACACCAATAGAAACTAAGATAAAGTTGCAGGGTAATGATGGAAAAATGGGAAACTGGCAATCTCCTACCTGTTAGACAGGAAAGTTTGGAACAGTGGTTACTGTGATTCAAAAGTAACAAGGGAACTAGAAATTACTTCACAATGGATAGATACTAAGTGAAATAAAATGAAAATGAGTTTAAGAGCATGGTAGAAATAATATATGTATATGTAGGGAAAAGGTAATAGGAATTATAATAAACTGGTTGGCAAAGGTTAAAGTATTGCACAGGGATAATCTCACAGAACAAGGAGAGAAGTAAGTGCAGAGAGAGAATAAGGAAGTATTTGAATATCAGGCATGAGTTCAGAACAACTGCTGTTAAGCAACTACTTTAAATAATTCTAGAGCACAAAAACTTTTAGCACAGCAAACTTAGGTAAACTAGAAAAATGACAAGAAAAAAAGAGAAAGAAGAAACCAATGAAAGGCACAAATGGAAAGAACATTCTGCCAAAGACAAGGGAATATGAGGCCCAACACTGAAGAAAGGAAGAAATTAGATAAAAAGGTGAGTACTGTCAGTTGATAGGGAACCTCCAAGAACAGATGGTACTCCTGTGGAAATCTGGAAGTTATAATTGAAGAAACTGATACAAATTCTAGAAGATTTTGTTTAACGATATTTAAAAAATGGGGATGTACCAAAATAACAGCACCTTGGAAGAAAGATAGAGTAACTAACACTCACAGAGCATTAAGAGCCATTTCAACTTTAAACGATGACTATACTATGAGAATGGCATACATGTTATCAAAGTTGAAAAGATATAAATGTGTGCTTTTGTGGATGGAAAGAAAAAATCTGACATTAACAGAATGATGAAGGTCCAGAAAAAAAAGCAAAATGTAAAAAAAAAAATCACCACTTCTTTTGATGGGTCTTTATGCATAAAATCATTTAGAGAGTCAGCTGGGATTTTACAACTAGGGCAATGACAGCATCATCATTCCCTGAAAGAATGATGGGATTAATAAGTAGGATGGAAACCAACATTTTGGTGGAAGAGTTTCTCTCTGCCAATTTCTATTTGAACAGAGAATTAAAACAGGGGTGTTCTCTTTCTCCACTGTTAATCCGTTACACTCAGAGCTACTGAAAAACAAAAAGTACAGTTTTGTACCTACCATAAATGTAGATGTTCGAAGATCCACATTGCTGCAGTCCTAACACTTGGGTAGTCCGCTGTCCACGGTCGGCCCGAATATCAAAGTATAAGGCTGACGTCGGTCAGGGCGCATTTAACTGACGTCAGGACGTCAGGGTACAAATGCGCATGACCGGCGTCATATCCTCAGTCTTTTCTTGCCCCAGATGTCAGAAGACCTTAAAAAGAAAGGTCAAAACCAAAAGACAGCAAACAAATAACCAACCACCCTTGCACTAACTATATGTACAATAGATATAATACACACAATATGTACAACCCAACCCACACAAACACCTCCAAGTACAGAGGGAAGGAGGGAGGGTAAATTGGACTGCAGCAATGTGGATCTTCGAACATCTACATTTATGGTAGGTACAAAACTGTACTATGTTCTTTATCTCACATTGCTGCAGTCCTAACACTTGGGTAGAATCCCAAAGCAGAGATAAGGGAGGATGGCTAACTATAAGGAAGCAGGAGCTGCCAAAATGCCCTGCAAAACCGCAGTGGCAAAACCAGCCCCGGACTTAGAGTAAAGTGGCAGGTGATAATGCCTAGAGAAGGTATGCACAGAACTCCAAGTAGCTGCCTCTAAAATATCCTTGGTTGCCACTCCCTCAAAAGCTGTGGAAGTGGCAGTAGCCCTAGTGGAATGAGGCCTAATCCCAGCTGGAACCTCCTTGCCATGATGGGAATAACAGAAAGCAATGCAAAAACCAATCCACTTAGAAATAGTTTGTTTTGACACAGGCTTGCCCTGAGAACTCAAAGCAAAAGAAACAAACAACTGCTGAGACTGCCTGAACCCTTTAGTTCTGTCCAAATAATAACGCAACTGCCTGTGTACATCCAAAGTGTGCAAAATCTTTTCCCCTTTATTTTGGGGATTTGCATAAAAAGTAGGTAAATGAATAGTCTGGTTTAAAGCCACACTAGAAACCACCTTAGGCATAAAGGAAGGATTAGTACGTAATGATACCCTATCCTTATGGAAAATCAAGAAAGGCTCAACTGCCATAAGGGCCTGTAATTCAGAAACCCTTCTTGCAGTGGTAATGGCCAATAAAAAAGCAGTCTTCCATGATAAATATTTCAACTCAGCAGTAGCTGCAGGCTCAAAAGGTTGTAGAGTGAGTTTCTCCAACACAAAATTGAGATCCCAAGCAGGAGTAGGAGCTCTTCGTGGGGGTCTGATATTCTTTGCCCCTCTAAGAAATTGCTTGAACAAAGGATGAGAAAACAATGGCGGGTCGCAATCATAGTGAGCTGAAATTGCTGCAGCATGAACTTTAATAGAAGAGAAGGACAAACCTTTGTCCAGTAACTCAGTAAGATATTGAAGAGCCACACTTAAATTAGGCTCAGAAACATCAAAATCCTTTGCTGTACTCCAAAATAAAAATCTCTTCCATTTATCTGCGTACACTTTCCTTGTACTAGGCCTTCTAGCTTCCAAAATCACAATCAAAACTTGTTGTGGAAGTTGAGACCCTTTATGGTTCAAAACAGAATATGCCAGGCTGTTAGGTGAAGAGAGTGAAGTTTGACATTGAGCAAATGGCTGTCTTCCTGTGACAACAGGTGTGGAATCGAAGGCAAAGGCCATGGAGGCTTCCGTACTAGACTTCTCAGTAATGGGTACCAGTGCTGCCGAGGCCAATCTGGAGCTATTAAAATTATCCTTGGCTTGTCCTGTCTGACCTTCAGAAGTACCTTTGGGAGGAGAGGCAGAGGTGGAAAGGCATACACATGAAGATTGCTCCAATTGAAAGAAAGAGCATCCACTTTCCAAGCTGTGGGATGAAACCTTTTTGTGCAAAACTTTGGCAGCTGATGGTTTAGTGGAGAAGCGAACAGATCTATGTCTGGAGTTCCCCATGACACTGTCAATTTCTGAAATACATGAGGATCCAATTTCCACTCGTGGGGATCCATAATTCGTCTGCTCAACACATCTGCTAAGGAGTTCTGTGCTCCTGGCAGAAACCTTGCCTGAAGATTGAGCTGTAAACTGAGAGCAGTCTCCCACAAAATCATTGTTTGCCTGCATAGAGGATAAGAATCGTTCCCCTTGCTTGTTGATGTACCACATGACAGTTGTGTTGTCTGTTAGAATCAACACCTGTCCTGGAAGAAGGAATTCCTTGAAAGCTATTAATGCAAACTGGACTGCTAACATCTCCTTCATGTTGATATGTAGATGTTGTAGTCTGACAGGCCACTTGTTTTGTATCCATTTTCCATTCAGATGAGCTCCCCAAGCTTTGTCTGAGGCAGCTGTCGTTAAAATCTGACTTGCCTCTGGCCGGGTCACAGAGAGTCCCTTGTTTAGGTGACATTCCTGAGCCCACCACAAAAATTCCTTCTGAATGCAAGGTAGTATTGGAATGACAGTGTCCAGATCCTGGCAGTGCTGTGTCCATACATTTTTGAGATACCATTGTAGCTTCCTCATATGCAGTTTGGCATTGGGAAGCACCAGAATACAAGATGCCATGAACCCTAAGGCTTGAAGGACTGTCCTTGCAGTCAGCCCGGACTGATGAGATAGTTGATGGAAGTAAAGGGATAGACTCTTTTGTTTGTCCGGGGTTAAAAAGGCCATCTGGGCTGCTGTATTCAGTCTCACACCCAGAAAGCACATGTCTTGAGAGGGTACTAGACTGGACTTTATTTCGTTCACAGAATACCCTAGGCATCTTAGCACTGCTATCACATACTCCAAATGACGAAGAAGCTCTTCCCTTCCTTGAGCCAGAATCAGGCAGTCGTCCAAATAAGGATAGATCTGTATTCCTTTTAGTCTGAAGAAAGCTATCACTGGAGCCAGAACTTTCTTGAACACTCTGGGCGCAGTAGATAAGCCAAAGGGCAATGCAGAGAACCGATAGTGAGAAGTCCCAGCTCGAAAACGCAGATACTTTCTGCAACTGAGTCTGATAGGAACATGAAGGTAAGCCTCCTTGAGATCCAAAGTTACCATCCAATGATCTTTGCCCAGCAGAGGTAAAAGCTGCTGCAACGTCAACATTTTGAACTTGGGAATGTCCAGATAAGTGTTGAGGATAGATAAATCCAAAATTGGTCTCCACGTGTTCCCCTTCTTTGGTACTAGGAACAGGCGAGAATAAAATCCTAGGCCCACTTCTGGCAGAGGGACCGGCTGTATGGCCCCTAGTTGGAGCAACAGAGAAACCTGTCTGTGAGCCTCTATTCTTTGTTGAGGAGGAACGTCTGGCATGCCTTTGAAAGGAGGCAAGGTATGGAAATAAAACCTGTAGCCGTGGTGTATGATACCCAATACCCATCTGTCCTGGGTAATTAAACTCCAATTTTCTTTGAAGAGTGCCAACCTTCCTCCCAAAGGTGCTGCCAGACGAGCAGGCTCTGGCAGCTGAAAAGGTAGGTCATTGGGTCTGTTTACGAAAGGACTGACCCCTGCCCTCACCGAAGCCTGTGCAGGAGAACTCCCTGTTCTAGGCCGGAAAGAGCCCTGAGCTCTGCCCTTACCACGTCTAGATCTACCCCTAGACTGGGAATCATAAGAAGGATACGTCCACCCCTTAGTAGGCCAATTTCTACTAAACTTTGGAGGCTGGACTTGCAAAAAATCTTTAACAGTCTGCATAGACTTAGCCTTGTCTTCCATTTTCTTTAAGACTGTCTCAACAGGAGGCCCAAACAACACGTCAGATTGTAAAGGAGCATCTAAAATCCTTGTTTTAACATGTTCAGACAAATTCTGATCCCTCAGCCAGGCGTGCCTGCGAAGAACAGTCCCAGTGGCAGCCACCCTAGACGAGGCCTGTACAGCATCAAAACCACATTGCAAAGAATGCTTACCCACCTGTTCAGAAACATGGACTAAATCTTGCAACTCTTTACAATCAATACCAACTGCCAGAGCATCAACCTTAAACTTCAATTGTGAAAGGAGATAGTTTTGGTATTTCAACATGTGAAACTGGCAATTCAGAGCCCTCATAGCAAGAGTGGAAGAAGTATAAACTTTCTTTCCCCATCTATCCAAGGCCATAGCCTCCTTATCTGTAGGAACCGGATTCTTAACAACAGAAGCCTTAACACCTTTAGGCCCCTGGCTAACAGTTTCTGGGTCTGCCCTAGGACTTTTAAAAAGATACTTGTGAACGTCAGGCACCCTGTAATACCTATCCGGCTTAACAGGAGCAGGAGGCAAAGAATCAGGATTAAGAGAAGCTTCAGTAAAAACATCTTCCACTACATCCAAAACAGGAGGTATAGCCAAAGGCCTATGCTGGGGTAAAAACAGAAATTCCCTAAGCCTTTTCCTGGAATCAGAGAAGTCCTGACCTTCCCACTTAAAATGCTCCCTCATGGAATGAAGAGTTTCTGAAAAAGAAAAATCCTCAGGAGGAGTAGCAGAAGGAGTAGAATCATCCACATCAGAATAAGAATAAGGAGAGTACTCCTGCAAGTCTTCAGCCGAAGACTCTGAAACATCTGAAGCTTGCTCAAAACCCCCCAGCTCAGGCTCCACCCTAGGTCTCTTAGCAGGAGGGGGCATAGAACCCCTAATCAAAGTAATCAAATCTTCTGCCATTTTAAGCATATGCTTCTTGGGCATAGTACCTGAAGAGCTAGGGGTAACACCAACTGAAGCTAAACCTGGCCTGCCCCTGGGAGAAGCCTTAGTAACAGAAGGAGAAGGCCTAACCACCTTAGGAGGGGAGGGGAGTATAGTAACCTGAGAAGCCCCCTCAGCCTGACTTGCCTCCTGAGAGGCCACATCTTGCAATAATAAAGTTTCACTCTGTGAACACAAAGAAATCTCCGGTGGAGCCACCGGCTCCACCGACACCTCTAAAGAACCGGCGCCCGGCACAGACGGTTCTTCTAGCCTAGGCTTAACTGTCTTGTCCTTGCGCTTCTTCGAGGAAGCGGGCGGAGCATCCGACGGCATTTTATAATTGCACCGCTTCCCAAAGACTAACCTTGCACAATCCAACCTTCTCTTTATAGTGCGTTTATTAAATCTAGCACAAGAGCGACAGCCAACAACGTCGTGCTCAGGCCCTAAGCAAGGAATACACAAAGTATGATAATCTCTATGCGGTATCTGTTTCCCACAAGAAACGCAATTATTAACTTTTTCTGACATCCGGTAAATGACTGAGGCAAGAAAAAACAAAAATATTCCCCAACGGGGTACTTAGCCAACTTTGAACTCGGTCTGAAACTTCTAAATAGAAAAATCTCAGAACGCCAACCGGCACTTGCAATGCTGCTTCTGCATCGGACCATGTGGCAAAAAAGACTGAGGATATGACGCCGGTCATGCGCATTTGTACCCTGACGTCCTGACGTCAGTTAAATGCGCCCTGACCGACGTCAGCCTTATACTTTGATATTCGGGCCGACCGTGGACAGCGGACTACCCAAGTGTTAGGACTGCAGCAATGTGAGATGAAGAACATCAAGGGATTCACAAAATTCAAAGATACTACTCAAGAAAAATTAGTTTTATTTGCAGATACTATTTTGCTTTTAATAAATCCAGAACAGGACATTTATGTGTTGTAGAACATTTGAGGCACAAGACTTTTCAGGATGTATAATAAAGGAAGTTAAAACAAAGGCTATAACAGCAAATCCGGTACCTACGTATAAAGTTGGTTCACAGTAATACCATGTTTATAGGGACATGCTGACGAAGTATTTAGGTGCATGGATTAAAAAAGACTCTTGTAACAGGTAGCGATATGTGGGAAGAAACTAAACAAAAGACTTAAAAATGTATAAGCTCAAAGCACATGATTATGGCTACAGATCAGTGAAATTGTTTTTATTCCTATTAATCTTGCACCCAGGTTAGGCATATCTTTATCAACCAGTGCAGAAGTAGCGGATGATACAGAACTGAAAGATTTTATTTGGAAGGATAAGAGTGTAAGAGTTAAGGGGTATAAACGAGTTCTCCCCACAGAACAAGCCGGTTTACGATTACCTTTTTGTTTCTTAGAACTAGCCAGTTTTTTTTAGTTTGAGCAGTCAAATCTGTTTCTCTGAGCTCAGCACTTGTTCAGAACTCATTGCAAGCACTAAATAAGCTACAAATTACTTCAGCACTCAACTTTCCTCACTTATCGAAAGGAAAACCGTTTTTATTACTTAACAAACAAGCACCTATCCAAGCATGTCTACGGGTCAGCTCCCGGTGTTTTCTCTTGTCAACCTGATGAATCTGGGCATCTTGGGGCAATGCAGCAATTGCCTCATGTACACAGACAACCCTCTCCTCCTACCACCCAACACTACAACCTGAGATAGATGCACTTGTATAGCCAAACTGGAAGCAAAGCGCTCCTCACCCAAGATTGGACTAAACAGTCAAGAGAAGGTAAACACTTGCACCACACCACACTCATCACATAGTCCCTCAAAACCTACACCACCAACACACACACACAGAAACACAAAACACACACCTATATTCGCAGAGGCTCTCAAAAATCTGTCCAAGCAACAGGGACCTCCAAAACAGAAATGCAAGCAATCTCCACCCCCCCCCCCCCAACACAACCCAAATGACACATAGCCCACAAACTCTGTGTGCCACTCAACCACAGCCCATAAGGCATAACAACGTACCCAACACTCTAGTCATAGGTGATTCTATAGTCAGACACATTGATGTTCCACTCACCAGGCTAAGCAAGGAGAAAGTTACTGTCAGCTGCCTGTCAGGTGCCAGTATCTGCCACATAATGCACGCAGTCAGGTCACTCCACAACAAGTGCAAATATGACTCTGTCATTGTCCATGTTGGTGTGAATGACCTGAGATGTACCTCCCTGGGCTACATGAAGAGAGACATGGAGGACCGGTCTGAACTTGTAGCCCAGGCAAGTATGACCCTAGGCCTGAACAGCACCCTGCCATCACCCAGAATGATACCAAAGTACAAGGACAAAATGACTGACTTCAACAATTGGCAAAGCTTCTGGTGTTATTCTAAGGGTATCCAGTATCTGTCTGCCTGGGATGACATGATCGACAAACCAAGATGCTTTGCCAGAGATTGCCTGCACCTGTCGCTCTTGGGATTTCAGATACTGGCTAAAGCTCTTGCCACCCCTATAGTGCTTCTTTTTAGGCATGGTTCAAATAACAAATTCACCACAATAACAGGTACAAGCAAGCAAAACTTGAGGGTAATGCTATTCAATGTTAGAAGTCTAAACCTCAAAATGTACTCACTCGAGGCACTCCTTAAAATGGAGAACATAGACATCTGTGCAGTGACGGAGACCTGGCTCAAGTTTCCGAAGAGCACCCCTGCATTACCAGGCTAAAATTTATACAGCACCTTTCGGCCACCTAACCTGGACCAAAACACTAAAGGCGAAAGGCGTGTCCATATTCTTTAATGATATCCAGACCTCCAGGCTAGTTGCGCCACATAATGCATCCAAGATTATCCAAGTGCAACTAACTCTGGGCAAGACCGCAATTCAAACTGTAGCTTGCTACAGATCCTCCACCATGCCCCAAGGATTCCCACTCGTCATTTCTTGACACACTGGAAAATATTAGGGTAAACCTAACACACCTAATAATGGGCTATTTCACCTAACCCACCATTAACTGGGAAAACTACTCATGTACAAACTCTTGTGTTCAACATTTTATGGAATTCATAAATTCCAATGCCTTGGATCAAGTTATCCACACCCCCACCGGGGCAGCAATATCCTAGACCTGGTCATTACTAACATGGGCAACCAGTGTTCCACACCAGAGGTCAATTCCTCGTTGGTCAGATCCGACCACAAGCTAATCACCCTAGACATCCACATCCCACCCCTACCCCCCATTAGGGGAACCACCGTAAATAATTTCTCCAAAGCCAACTTCACGCTTCTTAAGACAGATGTGGCAAACTTGAAGACACCTATCCTGACGGACAATAGAGCTACGACTGCTGAATCCTACACAAATGCACTTTATAAACACTTACACGAATGCATGCATCGTGCAATCCCTAACAGAACCAAGATGCTATCTTCCAAAAAAAAAGGAAGCCAATCCGGTGGTCCCCTGCCATAAACAAACTGTACAACAGAAGAAAAACTGTTGCAAAAAGAGTAAAATCCCATGATTGGAGGAACTCCCTGGTCAGCCTCAGTAATAAGCTGGGATCCCTCATAAAATCCTCCAAAGCTAGTTAGGAAAACAAAATCGCCACCGATTCTAATGACAACCACAAAGCATTTTATAGCTATGTCAAGAATCACAATGGCAATACTCGGACCTGCTCTGAGTTACAGCACAATGGCACTAAATATACTGAACCAACTTATACTGCCAACATCCTGGCACATAGGTTCAGTGCTAATTTTACCCCCCTCTCATCCCCTAAAGGGCCCATCCCTATACCAGAAGAATGCAAAGTTCCCATAATCACGGCTGCACAGGTAAAAAAAAAAACAAAAACAAACACTCTCCAAAGCCACAAACAGAGCATCCATGAGACCTGAACACATCCCAGGCTGCATTCTACACAAACTACAGAACGAACTGGCACCCCACCTAAGTACCATGTTCAATCACAGCCTCACCCCAGGCTTTGAACACAGTGAATGGCACACAGCGATGGTTATCCCACTCCACAAAGGGGGAGCCACCATGGACCCAGGGAACTACCACCGCATTAGCCTGATAAGCCTGGTCTGCAAGGCTATAGAACGTATCATCATGGAACTTATAAAACAATGACATTGGTAATCTCCAAACTCTGGACCCCTAAACTTGATGGACTTATTTTAAACGGTCACCATAGCTGTAGATAAGGGTAAGGTGGTTCACACACACTATCTAGATCTCGTCAAGGCTTTCAACATCATCCCCCACTCTTGAATTATACAAACTCACTAAACTAGGTATAAATCCCTATGTCACAAGATGGGTTGCCAATTGGCTCACTGACAGAACCTGCACTGTGAAAGTAGCAGACTCCAAATCCAACTTCAGACCAGTGACAAGTGGAGTATCACAGGGTTCAGTCCAGGGACACCTCCTGTTTGGTATCTACTTCCCTTAACTACAGGCTAACACAGAAGGTCTTTGGCTAATGAGGTTCGCAGATGACTGCAAACTAGGGAGTCATAATCAAAATTCCTAACCATGTGGACATCCTACAAAAGGGCCTCAATGAGACAGATGCCTGGTGTCAAAGCCGTGGCCTCAAGCTCAATGCCAAAAAGTGCACCGTCATCCCTTTTGGTAAAAACTCTGTACCCATGAACTACCACATAGGCGGTAGTCTACTTAACACCTAAAGTGTGATAAGAGACCTTCGGACACAAGTGGACAATAGTCTCTCCTTTGATAATCACATTGCCACAGTAGTCAGGAAATCCTATGTGGCACACATCACAAAAGGTTTCTCATCCAAGGGAAAAAAAAAAAAGAGGTCATCGTTCCCTGCTACTTGTCACTCATTAGACCCATTAGAGTACAATGCCCATTTTAGTATGTACCTCACAAAACATCTACAACTGGAAAGGCCGCAGAAATACCTCACAAAGAGGATTACCGGCCTCAAACAGATGCCCTACGTAGACAGTCTCAAAAAACTCCAGCTGTTGGACATGCTCCACCTAAAGAAATCCCAATCCCTCCGAGCTACATGCTCTAGAGATCTAAACCTTGTCACCACAATAAGCAGAACATGCTGGAGGGATAGATTCCTGTCCCACAGACTTCCCATACTCTGGAACAAACTACCTATCTATATCAAACAAAGCTCCTCATTAGCATTCAAGAAAAATCTTGATTGGATGGGAGAGAGGAAATTCATCCCGGAGATCACTTCTGTGGCTCTGCTTGACAGGGGCACAGGAAAATAATTTTTATGGGTGGCAAAAGCCAGGATACCTTTTGGCTAGACTTATATAGGCCCTAGGGCCAATAGCCTAGGACCTACCTATGAACCTGATTTGAAGAGGTATTTTAGAAATACAAGGTTAAGGCTCAAACATAACTCAAGCAGATGGTTATACAAAATGAAAAAGGAGAATGACTGGAGGGTTGACAGATAGACTAGAATTTTTTATGCAAGTCCTTAAGGACAATAAACATACAAATTCCATTCTGAATGTAGCAGAAACTATTCCAAGAACCAAGCCATTGCAACAAATGTGAAAGGAAATTTTTACCAATGGGGACCTCTGTAGAAAGGAAATAGATGTTAGATCAGAGGGACAGAAATTTACTTGAAGAAATTAGCAAAGGACTCGATGCCTTTGGGAGCAAACAACATTGGATTAAAAAAAAAACAAATAATACAGAGGGAGTAGGCTAAGTAGAAGTTCAGACTTCAAGCTAGAGTTAGGAAACTACGAGAAAAAATCTGTAAAGCTTCCAAGTATGCAACAAGTCCAGAAGGTTTAAGTTTTTTCCAGAAACTGTAACATAGGTATTTTTACACCCTAAGCAGACTTTACAGGATTGTTCCTCAGGCATACAGAAAATGCTGATGGAGAAGAAATCTTTTAGTAGTCTCTTGATGTCCATCAAGCTCATCCTTCCAGCCACCCAACTGGTCTATTCATTCTCCTTTGGCCACCAATGGCAAGTATTAGTTTGACTAGGGACAGAGTGCCATACTGCACACAGGATCTTTGTGCCATCTGTGGCACTCTGTTCCCATTCACTCCACCCAGAGAGAAAGAGAGATGAGAGAGTTCAGTCCTTGCACTTCACATTGACTTTTCCAGTGCTGGGGCGGCTAAATAAACCATGGCTGCCTCGGTCATAGCTACGGCTCCTTTCCTCTACACAATACAGCTGACATGTGGAATACATGCAGATTATGGTTTAGGACAAAAAAAAATGTTTAAGGGAAGTCAGGAACTGAGCAACTTATGTTGGAGTGAATGAAAACTGTTAAAAACAAAACATAAGTATACAGCATAACAAAATAGTAGAAAAGTTATGTTAGGTACTCACCATAACTGCATTATTGATGCTTGGTAATTTCCTGCCCTGCTTAAGCAAAGGCTAGCCGAAACATCAGAGATCTCCCCTTCCCCATCAGCTGCCAGATGTTGATGATACAAAGAGTTGTCAGCTGGTACCATCTAAAAGTCCTGCCCTCCCCAAACTGTATGCCCATTATGTTCTAGAGTACAACATTCCCAGATTTATCCCAGATAAGTGCTACAGAGGTTTATAAAGAATTTGACGAGAGACCTATATGGGGCGGGGAAATGACAGCCAGATGAAAGGGTAGGGAAAGAGTAGGAGCGTACAGTTGTGTACACTTACCATAAATGTAGATGTTAGAGTGCATTCACTGTTGCAGTCATTACATTTGGGTAACATTCTGGCAGGTTGCCCTCAGTTGGCCTGATTAACAAAGTCTTGGGTCCTGCGTCGGTTGTTGTCCCTTCTTCCATGACGTCAGGGGTATAAAACATGCAGCAGACGCCATTACATCAGTTTTTCTTGCCCCAGATGTCAGGTGCCCCCCCAAATGGGGAGCACAATATATATATATATATATATATATATATATATATATATATATAGATATAGATATATATAGATATATATAGATATAGATATATATATATATATATATATATATATATATATATATATATATATATATATATATATATATATAGATATATATATATAAAATCTGTAGATCTAAAACATAAAAAATATACCTCCAAACAAAAGCAAATACACCCAAAAGGCTTTTAAGCATAGTAAAAGAAAGTAGAGGTATAGTAAGAGAAAAAACAGGGGGCTGAATGGTGGGTAACCAGGACTGCAACAGTGAATACACTCGAACATCTACATTTATGGTAAGTGTACACAACTGTACTATGTTCTTCGTGTTTCACTGTTGCAGTCATTACATTTGGGTAGATTCCCAAACCTATGGTTGGGACGATGGAATTATATAGCATTAGGACCAGCTATAAGGCCTTGCAGGACAGCAGTGGCAAAGCCAGCTCTGAATTTAGAGAAGAAAGGTAAATGGTAATGTTTGGTGAACGTATGAACTGAGCTCCAAGTAGCAGCTTCTAGAATGTCTCTGGTAGGAACACCTCTGAGAAAGGCTGTAGAAGTAGATGCAGCCCTGGTGGAATGAGATCTGATCCCCTGGGGGATAGTTTTACCATGGTGCATATAGCAGAAACGAATACAATGGCTTATCCATTTGGAAAGAGTCTGCTTTGAAATTGCCTTTTCCTCTGCCCCTCCAGCAAATACCACCAGTAGTAGTTCATATTTTCTTTGAGATTATGTCCTGCAAGTAAAATCTAAGTTGTCTGTGTGCATCCAATGAATGCAGAATCTGCTCCCCCTTGTTCTGTGGATTGGGAAAGAAAGTTGGCAAATGAATGGTCTGATTAAGAGCCACACTGGATACCACCTTAGGCATGAAGGATGGGTTGGTCCTGAGAGACACCCTGTCCACATGAAAAATAATGAAAGGCTCCACTGCCATAAGAGCCTGTAATTCAGAAATCCTTCTAGCTAAAGTGACTACTAAAAGGAAAGCTGTTTTCCAGGAGAGAAATTTTACGTCTGCAGTAGCAGCTGGCTCGAAAGGAGGGAGAGTGAGTTTTTCCAATACAAAATTCAGGTCCCAGGGCAGGGGTTGGAGCTCTCCTGGGAGGTCTTAAGTTTCTGGCCCCTCTGAGATACTGCTTTAGCAGAGGATGAGAGAAGAGGGGAGGTTCTGTGTTGTAATGAGCTGAAATGGCAGAGGCATGGATTTTTATGGAAGAAAAAGACAGGCCCTTGTGGAGCATCTCGCTTAAGTTATCGGGCACTGCTGTGCTTATTCCTTGTGACTGGTTCCAGGCATAGTATTTTTTCCATTTGTCAGCATAAGATTTTCTAGTACTAGGCCTTCTAGCCTCAAAATGACATCCATCACAGGTTTGCTAAGGGTGAATTTAAATGATTAGACACGCTGCAAGATTCAAAGTTTGGAGCAGAGTGTGGAATTTAGTTGTTCTGCTGAGAACTCCCCATGAGTAAGTAAGATGTCTGAAGCAGGTGCCATGGTGGAAGGTGCAACACATTGCGCAGGAGTGGGTACCAGTGTTGGTGAGGCCAGTCTGGAGCAATCCGAATCAATTTTGGTTTGTCCGGTCTGACTTAGTAGAACTTGGGAGAGCAGAGGCAGACGGGGAAAAGCAAACTGATAAGAGCATCCACTTTCCAAGCTTTTTTGTGAGGAGTTCTTGTGCAGAATTTGTCCAACTGATAGTTCTGGGGTGAGGCAAAAAGATCTATGTCTGGACTCCACCCATTTGTGTGTCAACAAGTTGAAAATTCGTGGTTCCAGTTTCCATTCGTGTGGGTCCATGAGATTTCTGCTTAGTTCATCTGCCAGAGTATTCAGCTTTCCTGGCAGGAATTGAGCTTGTAGTTGTACTTGATAGGTCAAGGCCATGTTCCACGATGCCATGGCTAGTCTGCAAAGGGAGTAGGAATGTGTACCCTCCTGCTTGTTTATGTACCACATAACCATAGTGTTGTCTATCATTATGTACCACATAACCGTGGTGTTGTCTGTCTTTATCAATAATTGTCCTGGATGAAGGTAGTCTTTGAAGGCTGTCAGGGCATTCTGTACAGCTATCATCTCTTTCCGATTGATATGAAGGTGCATTTGATTTGGGCTCCATTTGCCCTGAATGCACTTCCCTGCCAGATGAGCCCCACAACATAGCCTGATGCGTCTGCAGTTAGGGTTTGGGCGGCAGGAGGTGGAGCGAATGGCAGTATCTTGTTTTGGTGGCAGGCCTCTGCCCACCATAGGAACTCTAGTTGCAGGCAAGGTATGATAGGAATCATTGTTTCCAATGTGACAATGCTGGCTCCATAAACTTAAGTACCACTGAAGTTTCCTCATATGCAGTCTTGCATATGGAATTAGAAGAATGCAGGAGGCCATGAACCCCAAGGCTTGCAGAATTTGTCTTGCAGATAGAAGGGTTTTTGTGACCACCTGTTTGAAGCAAGTCGCCAATTGAATTTGCTTTTCTGGAGTAAGGTAAGCCATCTGGGCAGTTGTATTCAAGCTTGCACCCAGGAATGTAATCTGTTGAGAGGGTACCAGTTGTGATTTCTTTTCATTTATGGTGTACCCTATACAAGTTAGAACCCTTTTTACAAACACCCGATGCTTTAGAAGAATGTCCGTTTTCTGCCTGAATTTGACAATCATCCAGGTATGGATAAATTTTAATATTTGTCTGCAAAATGCAATTACTGGAGCCAGGCACTTTGTGAAGACCCTGGGCGCAGTAGATAAGCCAAAGGACAGTGCAGAGAACTGGTAATGCAAGTAGCCTGCTTTGAAGCGGAGGTATCTTCTGCAAGATTCCCTGATTGGAATATGCAGGTAAGCCTCTTAAGTCTAGAGTTTCCAACCAGGCATCTTTGCCTAGCATAGGAAGTAACTGTTGAAGAGTCAGCATTTTGAATTTTGGAATGTCCAGAAATGTGTTTAGAGCAGATAAGTCCAGAATTGGACGCCATGATTTGTCCTTTCTGGGTACCAAGAAAAGTCTTGAACAGAAACCTTGTCCCTCTTCCTCTTCTGGTACTGGTTGAATAGCCCCCATGTTCATGAGGGAAGGAACTTTCTGGGCCTCTGCCCACTGATTTGGAGGCAGGTCTGGCCATCCGTTTGGGATTGGCAATGTGTGGAAATGAAATCTGTATCTCTGGGATACTATATTTACAACCCATTTGTCCTGGGTTAGAAGTTGCCAGTTTCGTGCATGAAGTGCCAGTTTTCCCCCCAAAGGGGCGGCTAAAAGGTAAGTGCTTGGTGAGTGTAGAGGGAAGTCATTGAGACTGTTTACCATAGGGAGGTGCCTTGTTCTTTCCAGATTTGGAGGTGAAGGCACCCGATTGTTTTACTCTAAAAGTCCCTTGAGACTGAAACCTGGAGCCTTTGGAATGTCTGGGTTTGACTCGAGTGGCTCTCGAAGGAACTGGAAAGGACCAGTTCTTAGTAGGCCAGTGCCTACTGAATCTTGGAGGTTGCACTTATAAGAAATCTTTCACAGTCTGCATAGATTTAGCTTTATCTTCCATCTTTTTTAAAATTTCTTCAGCCTTATTACCAAAGAGACAATCCTGTTGTAAAGGAGCATCCAACAATTTTGCTTTAACATGATCAGGCAGAATTTGCTCTGAGCCAAGCATGCCTTCTTAGCACAGACCCAGTTAAAGCAGCCCTGCAAGAGGCCTCCAAAGAATCAAAACCACATTGAAAAGTATGTTTTCCAACTTGTTCAGCTGAATGCAATAAATCCTGTAAATCTTTATTTTCCACAGTCAGAAATTATCATTTTCTGTTTAAGCAGTCCTATGATATGCTGTTGATATTTAAGCATATGAAATTGACAGTTTAAAGCCCTGACTGCCAAGGCTGCAGAAGTGTAAACCTTCTTACCCCATCTACCCAGCGCCCTGGAATCTCTATCAGAAGGGATAAGTTTTTTAGCAGTACAGGCCTTAATGCCCTTGGGACCCTGAGAAATGGTTTCAGGATCAGCAATAGGATTTTTGAAAAGGAATTTGTGGGAAGTCAGGAACCCTGTAGTATCTGTCTGGCTTACAAGGAGCCGGAGGAAGAGAATCAGGGGCCATACTAGAGTCTGAAAAAACATCAACAATGTCTAGAACAGGATGTATAGCCAAAGGCCTATGCTGAGGAAGAAGAAAATCCCTAAGTATCTTTTTAGATTCAGAGAAATCCTGACACTCCCAGTGGAAATGTTCCCTTAAGGTATGTAGTTTCCTCCAAAAGAAAAATCCTCAGGGGGAGAAGGAATGGAATCTTCTGCATCAGAGTCATCATAAGTAGGTATAGACAAATCCTGTTCATTAGAAGAGTCAGAGGAAATAGAATCCTGTTCAGAAGATTCATAATCAATGTCTTGCCTAGGCCTCTTAGAAGGAGGGGGGTTGGCTACCCCTGATCAGAGTAATTAAATCTTCAGCCACTTTGATAATTTGTTTCCCGTTTTTTAGGCATAGGGCCTGCACATGTGGCCCAGGCATCAGTTTTTTAGACATAGATTTAGATTTTGGCCTTAGTTTTGAAGATGGCGTTGGTCTAATATACAAATCTGTAGGCCTGAAAACACCTTCAGAAGCCAGTGCCTGCACAGCGGCTCCGGACCCATCTAAGGTAGAGACATCTGCGGGTTCCATAACTGAAGTCTCTCGCGGCATACTGGACTCCGAATGGGTCTCATTAGAGGCCTGCGAATCAGAAGTAGCGGGTATCAGGGGCTGCGCAAAAGTGCCTCACTGAGTACTGGTGACTGGCTTAGGAGAAGCGTCGTCGTCAGTTTTGGACCTCGACGGTCTGTCTCTGTCTTTTTCTTTGCATTTTTTAGGTATTCCGGTAGTCGGATTGCTAACCAACGACATTTCTAGGTAATGAAATCATGAGCCAAAATATTTAGAAGCAAAAATATACTGACGTTTAATAGTGCATTGATTAAATTTAGCACAAAAACAACAGCAAGATACGTTGTGGTCAGGGCCTAGGCAAGGAATACAGTACAAATGAAAATCCTTATATTGTATTTGCTTCCCACAAGTAATGCAATTATTAACTTTTACTGACATCGGTAAGGAGCAAGAAAAAGTTTCCCCAACTGGGTACTTAGCTTTTAGTTGAAGACTTCGGTTCTGAAACTCGAAAACGAAAATTTCAGGAGTCGGCTGACCGGCACTTGCGAACTGCTTCTGCTTCGGGCACCGCACAGCAAGAAAGACTGATATAATGGCATCGGCTGCATGTTTTATACCACTGACGACCTGACATCATGGAAGAACGGACAGCAACCGACACAGGACCCAAGACTTTGTTAATCAGGCCGACTGAGGACAACCTGCCAGCAGATTACTCCAAATATAATGACTGCAACAGTGAAACACTAAGAACATCGAAGAAAGGAATTGGTACTGAAACAGTGAATCTACTAAACACCTACATTTACGGTAAATACCCAACACAACTTTATTATGTCCTGCATAGTTCACTGTTGTACTATTGACTCCTGGGAAGATTCCCAAGGCTAGGAAAACTTGGGTGGATGGCAAATGGCCAGACCAGGAGAAAGTAATTCTTGCAGACTGCAGATGCAAATCCTGCCTTAGCCAATGCTCTCAGATTTGTAATGTCTGGCAAGTGTGTGAACAGGGGGACCAGGTTACTGCATCCAAGACAGCTTTGTGTAAAGCTCCTCCAAGAAAGGCTGCAGTGGCAGCTCGACGGTGTTGCGGACTGGATTTCCATAGCAAAAGGCAATTACAGTTAGCAGTCCCTTTAGGAATAATTTATGTATGGGTTTCCCTTTTTTCCCCTCTGCAAAAGCAACAAAAAGCTAGTCTATTGGACGAGCAACTTACAGTAATGGCAACAAACTGTTAGAAAATGTTTACCTTCACCTCCCATATTTAACCCAGGTAACATAGTAAGTTTCAAGTAGCTTTCTCAAGTAGAACTTAACATTTTGAGGTACTTAAAGGATTTTTGACTGGAGTCTGTGTACTTCATAAAGGATTTTTGACTGGCGTCTGTGTACTTAAAGGATTTTCAACTGGAAACAGACTGCCTGCCTTACATGTATTACTTTCAAATATTTAGTAATGCTGTACAATTATACATTTTTCTATTATTTTTTGTTTTGTTTTGACTTAAGACAAGTTTAAGTTTGCTACTTCTACTACTATTGTCTGATCTGATTAATATACACTGATTAACTAGAAATATATGGACTGAACATCTTCCACACAGAGAAGTTTCTTACACTGTTTCCTTTTGAGAAATTCCACACCCCCGCTGATCTGAACACCAAAAAAGAAAAAAAAGTTAAGTAAACACATGCAGTCCATTAAAGGGCAGCCAACAAACATACTGAATTACATTCAGAAGAGCAGCCATGACAGACGCACAGGAAAAAAATTTGTTCTTATTGCCAAGTTAAAGAAAGAAGTTATGTACTCACCATAATGTTCCATCTGAGTAGGTAAACTTCATTTGTCAGCAACCTGTGGGTTTCGGATCAGTCCCTATCTATACAACCATTTGATGCAATTAGCTATTACTCCGGACCAATGCAACTATTTATATATCGAGCATCCTGTTTGTCCATTTATATATGGCTTGCCCAAAATTCATAAGAATTTACTTGATCACCCTATGAGACCTATTGTCTCAGGGGAACAGTGGGCTACTATGCCTATGTCTAAATATTTAGAACAGCAGCTTAAACCCCTACTAACTTGTAGCAAGGGGTTTATAAGAGATGCATGTGATTTTTTTTTTTGTTAAGAGTCCTTGGGTGCATGTTTAGATAGTAAGGATGTAGCGGAGACCCTTTTTGTGACTATGGAAAAAGTCTCTAGTTACTGTGATCCCCAATGATACAGGGACACAGTATGTAAGGGAGTTTTTGGTTAAACATGGTAACTACAGCCAATAAAACATCACTCATATGCTCTGTTGGAATTGGTTCTGGACAATAATGTTTTTACATTTAATGGGAACATATATCAACAGGTTTTGGGTGTGGCTATGGGACCCCAGTAGCTAATAGTTATGCTAATATTGTATTAGCCAGATGGGAAGAGCTACATATATTTGATTCTGAGTTGAACAGTTTCTAACAATGCAATCTAATATTTTAGAAGAAGCGTTTAATATAGGACATCATATTGCTACAGGCGGGTACTAGCCATAACCTTAAACTGTTTGTTGAACTATATGATATACTAAATATTTATGACCTCCCACTCTCCTGCTATAACCTTTTTACCTACTACTTATTTTTTCTTTCCACCTGAGATATGGCTATCTCTACTATATAACACACTTCACAAATAACACTCGTGCTAAATTTCTTATTTATCTTAATTCTTCTCTCCTTCTTTCTCCATAGCTCTTCCTACACATCTCCCTTGCCTCTCTATCCCCCTCTTATGTAACTTCCTACTACCATTTCTTGCCTTTTTTTTGATTTACAAACATTGTTTGTAGTGTATTTACTGTTTTTTGTTTGTAGTGTATTTACTGTTTTTTAACCATGTATTAGATAGCGGAGCTTTTCTCCTCGGGCCTCCACTGAAAATGGACATGTATCCAGTTGGACTAGCCCAGTTAACAAATGTAAAATAAATAAAATAAATGATACTGCATATTTCCTTCATTTTGATATGCATTTTTCAGTCGGTGAGATTAGCTTTTTGGATGTGAGATTGCTTAAGATTAATGGTATGGTGCACACCTTTATACATAGGAAAGATGTACAGACTACCAGGTATGTACATAATACCAGTATGATTCTAGGCACACCTATAAAGGTGTTGTAAAAAGTAAATTTTTACAAGCAAGTCCGCTCACCACTACAGAGGATGGTTTTAAATCTAAAATTAAGAGCATGACTAGTGATTTTATCCAGAGGGGCTATGATAAGAGATTATTAGGAAATAATGCTAATCATGTCGCATTTGAATGTTGTAACTCAGCTAGACCTTATCTGCATAGAGAGTGAGTACCCTGGCTTATAATAATGACAGCATAGCAAGGACAACTAAGAAACATGATTTGGGTTATGTAATGAAGTACAACAGACACTCGTATCAAATACAGAGTATTTTTGAAAGAAATTGGACTATCCTACAGTCTGATGGTGGTGTAAAAAGGTTAGTTGGAATAAAACCTTTTTTTGTCTTTAAGGAGGAGAAGAATTTATAGCAGTTACTAGGTTACAAGGATGTTAGATCAGAAAGACGAGGAGCTCAGGTTCACACTAAGAATACAGTTCCTTGTTTTAAGTGTATGTATTGTAAATACATTAACACAGATGTGGAATTTGTACACACTATCCTTAAGACAATTTTCTTTCAAAGCATTCACCACGTGTAGAAGTGGAATACTGTGTACTTAATCATACTGTGAAAAATGTTCATGTTTCTATATAGGCAAAACTTACTGTAAATTGAAAAAAAGAATAGCCTTGCATATATCAGAAATTCTTAGGGGAATAGAAACTAATGCCCTACGTAAGCATATTACAGAAAATGGTAATGACCACATATTTAAGTTTAGGGTATTTTAGAGAATCTATGTGAACCAAAGAGGGGGTGATACTGTTAATATGACTGAAAGGGCAGAGTATAAATGGATAATTTTTTTCAGAACAGACATGTTCCCTGGTCTCAAGGTTAACAGTATTAAACCTATTTTCAAGTTCAATCTTATGCTTAGCAATGCTTTTTATATGTACTTTTATAAAAGTATTTTAATTTAAAGTGTATGTAAGATAATTAATTGGGTAACTATTTGATTTGATTTTTGATATGATTGGCTGGCACTGAAAATATAATGAATGACTTAAGTCATGTGTATTGAAACAGTGTTGACTCAAAAGCTTTACAATAAATCTTTATCGTGTGGACATTCACTCCTTGACTTATTTTGTTTGGTGTAACTTGGATTATTAAGGCACGTTCAGCTGTTCGTTTTAACTGCTTGCTTTGTGGTTCTTGGTGTACAATTTTAATCCAACAGAAAGTAATGCTTGCAGAGGGAGACTGTGCTGTGAAACTATACTGTAATCTAACATGGCTAATCTCCAAGGGGTACAACCTGGTGCCCCCTTGCATGCTGATGGACCACATGACTGTGGTACTTGCCTGTAACAACTTGAAGAGCTCCAGAATCTAAAGATGATCCAGAGAGTAGAATGCCTTAATGAGGGCAAGCACCACTTTTATATGTATGTGCTTTCATCTGTCCTTTGTGTCCCTCACAACTTTTATCCTTCTTGAAAATACTCCCCCAGGCAAAGTCCAGAGCATATATGATGACTGCTTTGGAACAGAGAGAGAGAGAATGTGAGACCCAGATGTAAGGCTGCTTGCTGTCTCCTTCAAGTGATTTCTCTTCTGGCAAACTCCAGCACAGGGATTTGAAAAGACAAAGGATATTGGTGCTGGGACCGAGGAAACTTCACAAACCATTTTATCTTTCTCATGTGGAGTTTTGCCAGGGATACTGAAAGAATTGCGGATGCCATGAGACCCAAAATCATGAAGTATTCCCTTGCAGTGTCTGAAGACTGAGTGTAAAACCTTAGAAACAGATCTAGATAAAGGTCTAATTTTCCTATGAAAGTAAAGGGTCTTTGAACTGAGGTGTTAAAATACCCCATGAACGCAATTGTGTGTTAAGAGTCAAAAAAGACTTTTGAATGTTCGCTTGGGATGCCAGCGTGTGAGAGAGAGATCTCACTCAAGTGAGAAATCCCTAACACTTTGAAAAAGATTCTGCAAAGATAAGCAAGTCGTCTAAATATGCAAAAATGTGGATACCCTGCAGATTGCAATAAGTTTTAACTGGAGCTAAACACTTTGGAATATCCACTACATTAAGAGTGTTCACAAAGGGTAAGGTAGAAACAAAACATTAACAAATCCCTGAAGCCTGGATGAATAGGGATGTAATAAGCATCTTTTAAGTCTTATGTTACTAAGAAACTTAGATGAGAAATAAGTGGCAATAGGTTACAAATTGACATCATTTTAAATGTGGGCATCAACACAGAGGTTTAGGAAAGAAAGATCCAGAACTAGTCACATGGCATTTTCTTTCTTTGGCACTAAATACACTTTAATTAAAACCTTTCCCCAACTAGGAAAGAGGAAAGTACAGTCGTGTACAAAAAGTAAATGTAGATGTTCAAGTGTTCTCACTGCTGCAGTCTTCACCACTGGGTTATTCATGCTGTGGTAGCTCTCAGTCAGTCCGAATACTAGAGACAAGGCTTTATGCAACAGCTGCTGTCACTTGCTGGGTGACGTCAGGTTGTCTGAGCTATAAAGGAGAGCAGGCGACACCATTACCTTAGTTTCTCTTGCCTTAACCAAAGAAGTCCAATTTTAATCATTAGTAGCGGTCCTGGGGTAAGAGACCCCCACAGAAATGTTTCTCTCCAAGGACAGCAGATATCAGGGGGAAGGAAAGCATGACTGCAGCAGTGAGAACACACTAACGTCTACATTTATGGTAAGTGTACACAATTTTACTATGTTCTTTGTTTCTCACTGCTGCAGTCTTCACCACTGCAAAGATTCCCAAAGCTGAGAAGAAGGGTGGAAGGTAGATAGAAACTTAAGATTAGGAGAGCAAGCCCTGCAGAACTGCAGAGGCAAACCCACCCCTAGTTTTTGAAAATAGATTCAGTTGGTAATGCTTGGTGAAGGTGTGGACTTAAAGTCCATGTGGCAGCTTCCAGGATGTCCCTGGTGGGTAACCCTCTAAGGAATAGTGTGGAAGTAGAGACTGCCCTAGAGGATGGGTTCTGATGGTCCTAGGGGTGGTTTTCCATGCAAGGAGTAGCAAAATTGAATGCTAAGTGCTATCCATTTGGAAATGATCTGTTTGGATATTGGTTTTCCCCTGTGCCCCTGTTTTAAAGCTGACCAACAGCTGGTCAGTTTCCTGAATGTCTTTGTACGATCCAGATAAAGTCTGAGTTGCCTATGCACATCCAAAGCATGCAGTATCCTTTCTCCCTTGTTCTGAGGGTTAGGGAAGAAGGTGGGCAGGTGTATGGCCTGGTAACATCCAAAACCATTTTTGGCATGAAGGAGGGGCTGGTTCTCAGGGAGACCCTGTCTGCATGGAAGATGATACATGGCTCAATGGCCATTAAAGCTTGAAGCTCTGACACTCTCCTGGCTGAAGTGATAGGCAGGAGAAAGGCAGTCTTCCAAGAGAGGTAATTTACTTCAGAGGATGCTGCAGGCTCAAATGGGCGGGGGGGGGGGGGGGACGACGACAGAGTAAGCTTTTCTAAAACATAGTTCAGATCTCAGGCTGGGGTGGGCTGTCTTCTGGGAGGCCTGATATTAGAGGCTCCTCTAAGGAATTGTTTGGCAAATGGACGGGAGAACAACAGCTATTCCGTATCAAAGTTTGCCAAGATGGCAGAGGCATGGATCTTTCTGGAGGAGAAGGAGAGACCCTTATTAAGACGCTCAGCCAGATAATCCAGAATAAGCGGAATGGAGGAGAGATGAATGTCTGCCCCATTGGACTGGCTCCAGAAGCAGAATCTTTTCCATTTTCCAGCATAACATTTTCTGGTGCTGGGCCTTTTGGCTTCTGTGATGATGTCAAGGACTTGCTTGCTTAGCATAGATTCCTTGTGGTTATGGTAGAATAAGCCATGCTGAGAGCTTGTGTGTCTGAAGGACTGGGTGTAGCATTGTACCCCCCCCCGGGACAGCAGGTGATGTATCAGAGGTAGCTGCCAGGGGGACTGGAGAGAGAGGCTGCATGCAGCAGTGGGTACCAATGCTGTCTGGGCCAATGAGTATTGCTTTTGGTTTTTCCTTCCTTATCTTGATAAATACTTTTGGAATGAGAGGAAGAGGTGGGAATGCATACACAAGGAGTATCCCAAGGGAAGGTCAGGGCCTCAACCTTCCTGGCCAGGTGATTGTACTCCCTGGTGCAGAATTTCTATACTTGGTGATTTAAATGAGAGGCAGACATCCACCTAGGGGTTCCCCCACATGTGTGTAATTTGCAGAAAAATGTCTCTGTGATTTGCCATTCATGTGGGTCCAGCAGGTTTCTGCTTAAGTGGTCTGCTAGGGTGTTGCTGATGCCCGGTAGGTACTGGGCTATAAGATGTAGTCCCCATGGATGAGGCTGTTAGCCGCAAGTTCATGGGTAGTCTGCACATGGAGTAAGATTGAGTCCCTCCCTGTTGGTTGATGTACTACATGACTGTGGTGTGTCTGTTTTTATGAGAAGAATCCCTTGTTTGAGGTAGGGTTTGAAGGATGTCAGTTTTTCACTGCTATCATTTCCTTTTGGTTGATGTGCAAGGGTAGTATTTGAGCGTCCCAGAGACGTTGGGCGCATCTGTCTTCTAGGTGGGCACACCAGGCTATGTCCGAACCATCTGTAGTTATGGTCTGGCCTGAGGGACAGAGGGTGAATGGATGTCCCTTGTTAACAGCACAGGCCTGGGCCCACCAGAGGAACTCTGATCTTATGTAAGGGATCACAGGTAGGGAGATGTCCAGAGGTTGTGTGTTGACACCATAGGTTCCTTTAGCTACCACTGAATTTTCCTCATGTGCAATTTGTCCAGAGGTACCAGGAGGAAGCATGAGGCCATGTACCCTAGAGCTTGCAGGAATTTCCTAACTGAAAGCTGGGTATGGGAGGCCAGAGTAGAGAAGTACCTTGGTAGGAAACTTTGTTTTTCTGGGGACAAAAAGGCCATTTGCTGTACTGTGTAAAGTAAGGCTCCCAGAAATTAGTTTCCTGGTGGGTGTTTTGATTTCCTTTCGTTGATAGTGAACCCCAAAGAGGTGAGTAGGGATTTTACAAATGAGAGGTGCTGCAGGAGCAGTTCCTTGCAGTCTGCTTAGATGAGGCAGTCGTCTTGGTAAAGGTAAATCTGTACATTGTTTTGCCTGCAAACGGCAATGGCAGGAGCTAGACATTTGGTGAATACCCTGGGAGCAGTAGATAAGGCAATTAGCAAAGAAGAGAACTAAAAGTGTAATGATCCTGCTCTGAAGCGCAGGAATTGTCTGCATGATTCCCTTATTGGGATGTGCAGGTAAGCCTCCTTTAGGTCTAAGGTGACTATCAAAGCTTTGTTTGGCAGGATTGGCAGAAGCTGTTGTAAGGTAAGCATTTTGAATTTTGGGATTACCAGGAAAGTACTGGGATAGGATAGGTCCAGGATAGGACAACAAGTTCCCTCTTTCCTGGGAACAAGGCATAATCTGGAATAGAATCCTTTCGCAACTTGTTCTGGAGGCACAGGTTCTACTGCCCCTAGGGCTATTAGGTTTTGCACTTGTTTTAGTGCTTCTGCCCACTGGTTTGGAGGAAAGGTCTGGGTCCCGTTTTGGAGGTGGTAGTTCTTGGAAATTTAATTTGTACCCCTGAGTAATGATTTGTAAGACCCACTGATCTTTTGTTATTAAGTTCCAATTTTCTCTGCAAAGAGATCGCCTTCTTCCTAGCTTTTGGAGTGGTGGAGGCAGGCAGAGATGGGAAAAGTAGTCATTGAGAGTTTTTAGCATACAGGGTTATTTTTGAACTCCCTGCTCTACAGTTGGGGGGGGGGGGGGCACTGTTTAGTTCTTTGCTGGCCCTGAGTTTGAGGCCAGGTGGGTCTGTCCCTCTGGGTTTTGCCTTGTGCCTGCCTGTTTGGTGCAGGAAAGGACTAGTGTTTAGAGGGAAAATGTCTGCTGAACCTAGGAGGTTGTACTTGAAGGAAATCTTTAACAGTATGCATAGATTTTGCTTTGTCTTCCATCTTTTTAAGTGCCTCTTCAGTTTTCTGTCCGAACAAGCGGTCTTTGTCAAGAGGTGAATCCATGACTTTAGCTTTGACATGATCATGGAGAGGTTGCTCCTTCGACCATGCATGTCTTCTGATAACAGATCTGGTCACTGCTGCCCTGCTAGAAGCTTCTAGTGCACCAAATCCACAGTGCAACAAGTGCTTTGCCACCTGAGATAAAGAGTGCAGTAATCTCTATTACTGGCAAAATCTGGTAAAGCAGAAATTTTCTGTTTCAAAAGTTCTAATGTGTGCTGCTGATATTTTAACATATGGAACTGACAGTTGAGAGCCCTTACAGTTGAAGTTGCAGAGGTATATACTTTTTTACCCCATTTGTCTAGGGCCCTGGATTCTTTGTCTGAGGGAGTAGGATTCTTTGCAGAGGTAGCAACTCCCTTAGGTTCCCGAGTAATCACCTCTGGATCTGCTATAGGATTTCTGTAGAGGAATTTGTGAGTCAGGTACCCTGTAGTACCAGTCAGGTTTTCTGGGGGCAGGTGGAAGGGTGTCAGAGGTAAGGCTAGATTTTTGGTAATCATCTACCGCCTTCAAGATGGGTGGGATGGCCAGTGGCCTGTGCTGGGGTAGGTCCAGAAACTCTCTTAGTCTTTTCTTGGATTGAGGTAAATCTGTTGATTCCCACTGGAAGTGTTCCCTGAGGGTGTGGAGTGTTTCCCCAAAGGAAAAGTCCTCAGGAGGTGATGCAAAAGGAATAGATTCCTCTGCATCTTAGTCTTCATATGCAGTAAGAGGATTTTCCTCTTCAAAAACAGAGGAGTCAGATCCCTCTGAGTTTAAATCTGATTGGATGTCTGGAGAAGGTTCCCTTATTTTTTTGGCTGGAGTGGCCTGATTACCCCGGATGAAAGTGATGAGATACTTCGCCATTTTAAGCATTCTAGTTTTAGGAGGGGGAGGAGTAGTGGAATGAAGACATTTTGCTGTTTTCTTGGGAGTGGGTCTACGTCTGGACTGAAAGATATCCCTCGGTGCAGTCAGTGTGTCAGTCGGAAGAGAGGGCGAAAGCCTTGAAGTGAAAACCGAAGTACGAGTGGTATCCTTGGAAGCCGGTGCCTGCTTAGAGGCTCCAGACCCAACCGAGGTCGAGACAGCCGAAAGCTTGCTAGATGATGCAGACATCTGCAGCAAACAGGACTCCTAAAGGGTCTCAGTAGAGGCCAGCGAATTAATCGAGTCGGACATCAGGGGCCGTGAAAGCACCTCATTGAATTCCGAAGAACTGGTGAACCATTTAGTGGTGGTGTCGTCGGAAGGCTTGAACTTAGCAGTCTGTCTTTATCCTTATCTTTACGTTTTTTCAGATGATCTGCAGTTTGCTGGCTGATGGAAGCCATATCAGTAATCTGAGATGGAAGACAGAAATAACTGGCTACAAACAGAGCTCAATGACGAATAGTTCTAGTGTTAAAGAGGGCACAGGACCGATTTTGGGGGACGTTGGGATCTGGGCCTAAGCAAGTGACGCAGTAAGAATGGACGTCTCAGTGTATTTGTTTTCCACAGGCGAGACAGTTACTGACTTTTTCGGACATCGGTTAGTGCAAGAAAAAGGAAGGATCCCCAACGGGGTACTTAGCTTTACACATTTTCAGCTGAAGTTTGAAATCTGGAAACAGCCAACTGGCACTGTTGCGAAATGCTTCTGCTATAGACTCCATGGCAAGAAAGACTGAGGTAATGACGTTGCCTGCTCTCCTCTATAGCTTGGATGACCTGACATCACCCAGCAAGCGGCAGCAGCAGACACAAAACCTTGACTCTGGTATTCGGACAGACTGAGGGCTACCACAGCATGGATAACCCAGTGGTAAAGACTGCAGCAGTGAGAAACGAAGAACATCTGGTTCTATCACACCACAGGTCAACATGTGATAAAAGAGAGGAAATTAAGTCTGGTCTGGTGAATGAGGGACTATACCCTGGAAAGGAGGAATTTCCTCCCATTGCCATCTGTAGCCTTTATGAATGACCTTCAGAACCCATTTGTCTGAAGCTGCTGCCAAAGAGAAAAGCGGAGATACAGACTTTCTGGAACTGAAATGGTGCTGACATGGTTTATATGTTACGGTGGAGTGGGGTGGCACAAGGTCCCGTAAACAGTCATTATGTCTTAATGGACTGTCCTTGGCTTTGGGAGGTTTCAGAATTATTTTTGGACCCCCTTGCCATGTTTTCTTAAATTTTGTTCAGACTTTTCTGTGCCAGAATTGGATGAGGGGGTTAAAGAATCTGTTAGAAAAACTGGAAAAGGAGGGCTAGCAATATTGGAGATTACTTTTATCAACTTAACATTTTCATTACTTCAGATCACCCATGCAGCAGACAGGGCACAAACTAAGTTTCTATCCAAAAGCGAATTTAAAATCTCAATACCATTATCATCCAAGGTACCGAAAACACAACCAAACTTGTTCAAAACAGTACCAGTGCCCATAACCCTAGAAAAGTACCAAATGAGTTGTACACACGGTGTAAACCATGATTAGTGATTTGTACAATAGAACTAAACTATGTACAGCAGATTTTTCCTCACAAGAACAAACTGCAGACAAAACATTCCTCATACTTTCATACTTGGTGAGAAACTTTAACATAGGAGCCTGACAACTCAAAAATCTCAATCAAAACTGCAGAAGCATAAACTTTTCCCCCTATACTTATCAATAATCTCCCCATCCTTATAAGAAAGAGTAGGACTGGAATTAACTAAATGTTTAGCCTCTGTAGGATTAACTAAATGCTGTATCAGGTTTGGGAAGAGTATATAAAAACAAAAAGATTGAGGAATGTTGTACATCCTATCTTGCCTTTTTTAGGGGCAGCTGGCCGACTACCTGGAAAAAGTAGTTTTGTACCTACCATAAATGTAGATGTTCGAGTGCTAATACAGCTGCAGTCATAACAGATGGGTTCTCCTGCCGTCAGGCGGGTCCTCGGTCGGCCGAATTCCAAAGTCTAGGTCCGGCGTCGGTTGTAGTCACTTTTTCCCTGACGTCAGTGCGACGGGTATAAAGGAACCAGCCGACGCCATTTTCTTCAGTCTTTCTTGCCCCAGATGTCAGGTGCCCCCAGAAGGAAGGCAATATATATAAAAAAATATATATATATAATCATGCATTGCAATATAATCAAAAAACAGTAGTTGTAAGCAAATACACCATAGAAGGATAACCCAATCAAGTTGTAAGATGAGGAGTTAGCCACTAGGTCTGTACCCAGAGGGGAAGGAGGGAGGGAAACCTGGACTGCAGCAGCTGTATTAGCACTCGAACATCTACATTTATGGTAGGTACAAAACTGTACTATGTTCATAATGCTTACAGCTGCAGTCATAACATATGGGTAGAATCCCAAAGCTACGCACAGGGTGGTAGGCACCAGGTGGAACTGGGAGGAGCCGAATGCCCTGCAACACAGTAGTGGCAAAGCCTGCTCTAGTTTTGCAGTATAAAGGTAAGTGGTAATGTTTAGTGAAGGTATGCACAGAACTCCAAGTGGCTGCCTCCAAAATATCTTTGGTAGGGACTCCTGTGAGGAAGGCTGCAGAGGTAGCTGTGGCCCTTGTGGAGTGGGATCTGAGGCCTGCAGGTAGAGATTTACCATGAAAGGAGTAACAAAACCGTATGCAGTGGCCTATCCATTTTGAAATCGTCTGTTTGGAAATTGGCTTCCCTTGAGCTCCTACAACATAGGACACAAAGAGTTGTTCTGATTTCCTGAAAGGCTTTGTTCTGTCCAAATAGTAACGTAGCTGTCTATGGATGTCTAAGGAATGTAGCAGCCTTTCCCCTTTGTTTTGAGGATTGGGGTAAAAGGTAGGTAAGTGTATGGCCTGATTTAAAGCTACCCTGGATACTACCTTAGGCATAAATGACGGGTTGGTTCGTAGGGAAACCCTGTCCTGATGGAAGATGAGAAAGGGCTGCACAGCCATGAGGGCTTGTAGTTCCGAAACCCTACGAGCTGAGGTAATGGCCAGAAGGAAAGCTGTTTTACAGGACAAATATTGCAAATCTGTTGAGACAGCTGGTTCAAAGGGAGGCAATGTTAATTTTTCTAGAATGTAATTAAGATCCCAGGCTGGTATTGGTTGTTTCCTTGGAGGTCTTATATTCTTAGCCCCTCTGAGGAACTGTCTTAAGAGTGGGTGAGAGAATAAGGGTGGATCAGTGTTGTATTCTGCAGAAATGGCTGAGGCATGGATTTTGATGGAGGAAAATGAAAGTCCACTGTTCAACAGCTCAGCTAGATACTGTAATATCTGAGGCAAACTCAGTTTTCTAGGATCCTGGCCTTTTTTCTCATTCCAAGCGCAAAACCGTTTCCATTTTGCGGAGTAAGCCTTTCTAGTAGATGGCCTTCTGGCCTCCAAAATGACATCCTGCACCTCCTTGGAGAGTAGGGTCTGTTGTGGTGTTGAGGAATTTTCCATGCAGCCAGATTGAGTGTTTTCAGCTGACTGTGAAGAGTTTTGTAGCTGTGCTGAGTCAGTAGAAGAGGCATTAGAGGTAGGGTCCAGGGAGGAGAATGTGTTAGGCTCCTCAGGAGTGGGTACCAGTGTTGTCTTGGCCAGTCTGGAGCAATCAGTATCATCTTCGGTCTGTCTGCTCTTGCTTTCAAGAGCACCTTGGGCAGAAGAGGCAAAGGTGGGAAGGCGTAAACTGTCCGTGCTGCCCAAATGAAAGAAAGGGCGTCCACTCTCCAGGCCTTTGGATGGAATGTCCTTGAGCAGAATTTTGTCAATTGATGATTCCTGTGGGAGGCAAAGAGATCTATGTCTGGCCTTCCCCACGCTTGGATTATCTTTGCAAACACTTGAGGATGCAACTTCCATTCGTGCGGGTCTGTCATATTTCTGCTTAGATTGTCTGCCAGCGTGCTTTCCAAACCTGGCAGGTACTGTGCTTGAAGTTCGACTTGCCATTCCAGAGCCAAGTTCCAAAGTGACATGGCCAGCCTGCACAGGGGGTATGAATGTGTTCCTCCTTGTTTGTTTATGTACCACATTATTGTGGTGTTGTCTGTTCTTATCAATAATTGCCTTGGATGCAGGAGGTCCTTAAAAGCTGTAATTGCATTTATCACTGCTAGCATTTCCTTTTGATTGATGTGAAGGTGCTTTTCCTTTTGGGACCATTTGCCCTGAATGCACCTGTCTGTCATGTGTGCCCCCCAGGCGTAGTCTGAGGCGTCTGTTGTGATGACTTTATTTGCTTGAGGCTTGCAGAATGGTAGACCTGTGTTGGTTTGGCATGCTTGGGTCCACCATAGAAATTCCTTTTGCAAACATGGGATTAGTGGTATTATTGTTTCCTAACTGTGGCTGTGTTGAGACCATAGGTTTTTTAGGTACCATTGAAGTTTCCTCATATGCAACTTTGCACACGGGATTAGAAGAATGCAAGATGCCATGAAGCCCAGAGCCTGCAGGATTTTCCTTGCAGTTAGCCTGGTACAATTTTCTAGTATTTTGAAGTACTGAGTTAGTTGCCCCTGTTTTTCTGGCATAAGATAGGCCATCTGGGTGTTTGTGTCCAAGTTGGCACCCAGGAAAATTATTTTCTGAGATGGTGTTAGCCTGGATTTCTCTTTGTTGACTGTGTATCCCAGAGAATTCAATAACCGTGTTACATAAGCCAGATGTTCCAGAAGTATGTTTGCTGTCCGCTTGGATCAGGCAATTGTCCAAATAAGGGTAAATTTGTATCCCTTGAAGTCTGCAGTAGGCAATTACTGATGCCAGGCATTTCGTGAATACTCTGGGCGCAGTAGATAAGCCAAAGGGCAATGCAGAGAATTGATAGTGGATTGAACCTGCAAGAAATCTGAGGTATCTTCTGCAGCTTTGTCTGATTGGGACATGCAGGTATGCCTCCTTAAGGTCCAATGTTACCAGCCAAGACTTCTTGCCCAGCATGGGAAGAAGCTGCTGTAAGGTGAGCATCTTGAATTTTGATGCAGTAGAAATGTGTTTAGGATGGATAAGTCCAAAATGGGTCTCCAATCGGTTCCCTTCCTTGGTACCAGGAATAGTCTGGAATAAAAACCTTGACCTTGTTCTTGAGTAGGTACCTCTTGAATAGCTTTCATGTCCATGAGCTTTGAAATTTGTATTTGAGCCTCTGCCCTTTGATTGTGTGGCAGGTTCGGCATGCCTCTCATTTTTGGAAGTGTGAAAATGAAATCTGTAGCCTCTGTTTATGATGTCCAGGATCCATTTGTCTGTTGTGATAATATGCCAATTTTTTGAAAATAATGCCAGCTTTCCTCACAAGGGTGCTGCCAGCTGAGACTTGCTTGGCATGCAAAGGGGAAAGTCATTGGGTTTGTTTCCTGTATTGTTGTGCACTGTCTTCGCCACCTCTTGGTGCTGGAGTTTGCCATTGTCTGCCTCGATATGATCCTTGAGATAGTCCTCTGCCCCCTTGTGCGCCTGTATCTACCTCTTTGGGGCTTGTCCGTGGCTGGAAAGGACCAGTTTTTTGAAGGCCAATTTCTGCTAAAACGTGGTGGTTGTACCTGTAGAAAAGCTTTGACAGTTTGCATAGATTTAGCTTTTTCTTCCATTTTCCGTAGTATCTCCTCAGCATTAAAACCAAATAATACATCCTTTTGTAAAGGAGCATGTAGTAGTTTAGCTTTAACATGATCAGGCAAGGTTTGTTCCCTAACCCAGGTATGTCTACGAATGACTGATCCTGTAACAGCAGCTCTACTTGAGGCCTCTAGAGCATCATAGCCACATTGTAAGGTGTGTTTACCCACTTGTTCTGCACTATGCATCATATCCTGCAACTCCTTCAAATCGGGTTGTTCAGGTTGTGACATTTTATTCCTTAATTGTGATAACAGAAACTGCTGATATTTAAGCATATGGAACTGACAACTTAAGGCCCTCATGGCTAGGGTGGCCGAGGTATATACCTTTTTTCCCCACCTTTCTAAGGATCTAGACTCTCTTTCGGAAGGTAATGGATTCTTAGCAGTAGAGGCCTTCATTCCCTTGGGGCCTTGAGAAATGGTTTCAGGGTCAGCATTATGGCTTTTGTAAAGAAATTGGTGTGAGTTAGGAACTCTGTAGTACCTATCAGGCTTGACTGGGGCAGGAAGCGGGGAATCTGGATTAAGGCAAGCCTCTGAGTAAACATCAAGTATGTCCACGACAGGAGGTATCGCCAGAGGTCTGTGCTGAGGTAGCAAAAGGAATTCCCCAAGTCTTTTCTTGGAATCTGAAAAATCTTGGCCTTCCCAATGGATGTGTTCCCTCAAGGTATGCAAGGTTTCCCCGAAAGAAAAATCCTCTGGGGGAGATACAGAAGGAATGGACTGCTCGGCATCAGAATCTTCAAAAGGGGAGTACGAGTGTTCCTCTTCATCAGAATGTTCTGAAATAATGGAGCCCTGGTCAGAAGAGGGAGAATCTTCCTCCACTCTGGGTCTCTTGTCTGGAGGGGGTTGGGAACCCCTGATAAGAGTAATTAAATCCTCAGCCATTTTGAGCATCTGCTTTTTAGGCATGGGACCTGGAGATGGGCCCTGTGCAACAGGCCTCTTGGGATGCATGGCTGATTTGGACTTAGTAAAGGCCTTTATGGAAAAGGAAGATGAGGGTCTGAAGACACCATGGGTGGAAGTGGACCTGTCCACATTAAGAGGCTCAACACTCACAGTGGCTTCGGTAGCTGTAGTCAGGGTATGGGCCGAGGCACCTGCGGTCTCGGTTACAGAAGACACCGCCAGAGAAGTGTCATCGGTAGTCAGGGGCTGCGTAGGCGCCTCGCTGAGAACCGGACCACGTGTAGCCGGTTTTGGCATGGTGTCGGTGGAGACCGCCGACCTAGCGTGTCAGTCTTTGTCCTTGCGTTTTTTGGACAAAACGGTAGTCGGAGTCTCAGACGACATTTTATAATCAAAAGCTTTACCAAAAAAGTGCTGGGCGAACTCCGCCCGATGCTTAATAGTGCGTTTATTGAAAGTAGCACAAAAGCGACAGCCCGAGACGTCGTGGTCTGGGCCTAAATAAGGTATACAGAGGGAATGGAAATCCTTATGCGGTATTTGCTTCCCACAAGAAATACAATTGTTAACTTTGTCTGACATCGGTCTGAGACAAGAAAAGTTTCCCCAACGGGGTACTTAGCTTTAAAGAAGACTTCGGTTTCCAATTTTCATAATTTCAGGAGCTGGCCGACCGGCACTTGTGAACTGCTTCTGCTTCGGGCACCGCACGGCAAGAAAGACTGAAGAAAATGGCTGGTTCCTTTATACCCCTGTTGCACTGACGTCAGGAAAGAAAGCGACAACCGACGCCGGACCTAGACTTTGGAATTTGGCCGACTGAGAACCCGCCTGACGGCAGGAGAACCCATCTGTTATGACTGCAGCTGTATGCACGATGAACATCAGGATGAATTAGTGATGGTTCTGGAAATTCCTTGTGCAAGAGCTCATAGTATTTTCTGAGGGACTAACTAACCTCAGTGTTCTCACACTGAAAACAATGGCACATTCAGAAAGTAGTCTCAGATAAGAGAAACCCCCCCCCCCACACACACACACACAGGGAGAATCAGAAACTGAGCTCTCTTCTGAAAACTGAACAGAAAACTCATTTTCTGTCCCTTTGTCTTCCTGTCCAGATTCAGAATATTAAATTTCTTCAGGAAAAAAGTTAGCGCTCTTTCTTTTACCAGAAGTGACTTTATAAGAAAGATCAATAAGCATGAATTAAACCCTAAGCTAAACCCAGTAAATTACTCCTAGCAAAGCAAGTTTGAAGAGTACCAGCTTCTAGTTCAGTTTTCAGTTTCTTTTTGACAGGAAAAAAATAAGCCAACAGTGTTATTAATGGCAGCAGCAGCTTCCACAGGGATGGGCACAACATTCTGAAAAAACAGGGAAGTCTTCCCTTCTCCTAGGATCAACAAAAGTAGCTCTCCCCTGCCCGCTTGAAGGGACCCCAACAGCCACAGAGGACGTGGCTAACCCCTGGTCTACTGTGGTTGTATATGTTACACCAGAGGGATCAGGGATAAAACATGAGTGGTCTGAAGTACAACCAATAGCCACAGCACTGTCACTCACCTGCAGCTGAGGTAAACTGCTAGGCTACTACTGTGGCAAAGGCTGTTTAGTTAAACTTTTTTTTTTTTTTTTGGTGTCGCTAGAAGGAATAGCTGTGGGACAGACAGTATGTTCCATAAGCAAGTTAAAATGGTGTCTCTTTACCAGGGAAAACAGGCAGCAAGAGGTGGGAAAACATAGAAGTCTTTAAATAACACTTTTCTCATACAAATACAGGAAAAAGCACTTTGACAGTCCCAAAAAGGAGAGAGAGAGAAAAAAATTGTACCACGAAAAACTGTTTTCTAATTACTTTAAACAGCTTTTTAAACTGACAAGAAGAAAATGCACACATTTAAAAGTACAGTACAATCTCATGGCAGACCATTAAAACACAAACTCCTAGCTTTAAAGTCTCTTTTTTGAGCAAGAACGTGTTATAAACATTTTTTAATGAAAGTTTTTTCCTTCCGAGGAAATATCTGCCCAAAATAACAGCATAAGCCAACCATTGATCACTGAAAGCCTCAGACATGCATACTGTTCAGTGGCAGGAAAGCTCGGAAGTGGTTGGTGCCCAAACTTGTCTTTTTAGTTAGCTCAGCTTGAGCTGCTAGTTGGGCGCATGGAAAATGCCCTGAAGCCTTGGAAGATGACCGTCTGTTATATCCTATGATGAACACTTACTGGAATATGAGTTTATATATTTATTAATGCAGAAAATAAATATTTACAACAAATAAAGCATGGGCTTTATGCAAGACGATGGACACTAAGGGTTTATAATTACGTTAAAGAATGTTATTCTCAAGACGTAACTTCAGCTTTAGCGAAACAGTAAAGGGATGTTGAATGTTAACAGGGGTGGAGGGGGAGCATGAATGCGGATATTTCAAAATGTTTGGGTAAAAAAACAAGGCATCTGGAACAGCCAGTTTGCAAGTGATGCTTTCTGAAGAGAAAAAAAATGAGCAGATTCCCCAGACAGATGTTTTTTTTTCTCCTCCACCCTGGAAGAATCACTGTTACTCTGCATAGTTTTTACTGTAATTTACTTCTTGTTTGTTGGAGTTTTGAAATGTAACAATATTGCTCACTGTCCTTTACAAGGCAGCAGTCAAACTGCAATAGAAGACTTGGATATTGAGAATTGTGTACTGTTTAAAGTACAATAGAGATGGAGTACATAAACTATAATTTTCCTTTACTACAAGACAGTTTTGGAGAAGGTGGTCTGTTTTTCTCCCTGTACCGAGAACCAAAAGCGACTCAAATTAGGCAAAGTGATTTAAAAAAGAAAGTAGAAAAACATAAAGACAGGTTATAGCATGAAATGAAGGAATATAAATTGTCTCGGTATACAGAGGATATGTTACCTTTACCTAAAAAATCCTGAAAGGGATTTAGATAGTTTTCCAATTATTGCTGCATTATGGAGATTCTTTGGGATAAAAGACCAATGCACAAAAAAAAAGAATAATAATGCTAATTTACTACCTTCCCTCCCAGGAATTAATAAGGGAATATCCATTCACAGTAAATGAAGAACCCATACTGTATTTAAGATTAGATTACTGTTAGGTGAACTGGTAGCTGTTCTGTAGGACGCTACCCCAGGGGACTAGGACCATTCAGTGGTTTGCTACTGGTACTCCATATATACAGAAGTCTGGGGATTCCCCTGTTCCTTTTCACTAAATGAACTAAGGTAATTAAATAATAGGATATTAGACTTTGTTCATGGTTGTGAGAAAGACTGTATGGAGGAAATCTCAGCATGCCTCCATATATGGGAGGTTCAGTGTTGCCAAATGTTGAAAGATACTTCAATCTGTATCGCTATAATATGTATCTGACTAAGAAAATGGATATATGCTATCTAGGATGGAAGGATTTAACTCTTACACTATTAGAAGACCACTGATGCCCATAAAAGTGTTTTTTTAACAGAGAAACCTGGAATTGATAAAGTCCTGTCAAGCACACTGGATTATATCATACTTCCTTTCATGGCTCCACATACAAAGTACAGTTGTGTACATTTACAATAAATGTAGATGTTAGAGTGTATTCACTGTTGCAGTCATCACACTTGGGGTTATCTGCCTGCAGGTAGCCCTCAGTCGGCCTGAATACCAGAGACTTAGTATTTCTGGGTTGGTTGCTGTCGCTCCAGGACTGACATAAAAACAGGCAACTGACGCCATTAGTTTTTCTTGCCCCAAATGTCAGAATCCCCCCAGTAGGGAGCTAAGCTATGGTGGGAAAGTCACCACCAACAAAAACTAAATACCAATACCAATATCAATACCCCCCTGCAAAGGGTGAGTAATATACACAGAGAGGAGAGAGAGAGAGAGAAGGGGGCTGGAGAGAGGGAAACCAGGACTGCAACAATGAATACACTCAAACATCTACTTTTACAGTAAGTGCACACAACTGTACTATGTTCTTCGTGTTTCACTGTTGCAGTCACCACACTTGGGTTGATTCTTAAAGCTGAAGGAACGGTGGAGGCAGTCAAGAAGAGTTTGGGCTGGCTAGTATGCCCTGCAGGACTGCAGCTGCAAAACCCGCCCTGGATTTGGAAAATATAGGCAGGTGTAATGTTTGATGAATGTTTACACAGAACTCCATGTAGCAGCCACCAGAATGCCCCTGGTAGGGACTCCCCTTAGGAATGCTGTAGAGGTAGATGTTGCCCTAGTGGAATGTGTTCTGACCCCCTGAGGGGTTGGTTTCCCATGGTGTTTGTAGGAGAAATGGATACAGTGTGATATCCATTTGGAAATTGTCTGTTTTGAAATGGCCTTGCCCTCTGCCCCTGGTGGAAAACAGAGTAATAACTGGTCAGATTTCCTGAAGGGCTTAGTCCTATCCATGTAGAATCTGAACAGTCTGTGCATGTCCAAAGAGTGCAGGATTCTTTCCCCTTTATTTTGATGATTAGGGAAGAATGTTGGCAAATGGACAGATTGGTTGAGAGTCACACTGGACACCACTTTAGGCATAAAGGAAGGATTAGTCCTGAGGGAGACCCTTTCAGCATGAAAAGAAGGGTTTCACAGCCATCAGTGCTTGCAACTAAGACACTCTTCTAGCTGAAGTGATGGCCAGAAGCAATGCTGCTTTCCAAGAGAGGTATTTTAACTCTGCTGATGCTGCAGGCTCAAAAGCGGGTAGCATAAGCTGCTCTAGTACAAAGTTAAGTTCCCAAGCAGGGGCGGGTGCTCTCCTTGGTAGCTTTAAGTTGTCTGCCCCTCTGAGGAACTGTTTGATGAGAGGGTGAAAGAAGAGGGGTGGGCTCAGTGTTGTAATGAGCCGAGATGGCAGAGGCATGGATCTTAATGGAGGAGAAGGATAGGCCTCTGTGGAGTAAATCTGGTAAGTGATCCAGGATTAGAGGTAGGGAGGAGAGTTGTGTCCTCTCCTTTAGAGTGAATCCAGGAGCAATACCTTTTCCACTTATCAGCATAGGATTTCCTTGTACTTGGTCTTCTGGCTTTAAGAATGACTTCCAGCACCTGCTTGCTTAGGCTAGTCACTGGGGGAGATTTCAAGGAATAAGCCAGGCTGCAAGATTCAGGGTTTGCAGTTGTGGATGCAAGATCTGTCTCCCCCCTGCTGTGAGGAGAGTTGGGCTCTGGGGTAGGTGCCATGATGGCACCGGTGACAGGGTGCACAGTAGTGGGTACCAGTGCTGGCGTGGCCAATCCAGGGCAATCAGGATTGCCCTTGGTCTTCCTGTCTTATCTTGAGAAGGGGCAGAGGGGGAAATGCATAGATTGAGAGGTTTACCCACTGGAAGTATAGGGCATCCACTTTCCAGGCCCTGCTGTAAAGGTGTCCTGGTGTAAAATTTGCTGAGATGTTGACTGCGGGGAGAGGCAAAGAGATCCACCTCTGGGGTCTCCCATTTCTGAATCAGAAGGCTGAAGGTGCAGGACTCTAATTACCACTTGTGCGAGTCTAGGAGATTTCTGCTTAAATCATCTGCCAGTGAGTTTTGTTCACCTGGCAGGAATTGAGCTTGCAGATGGACCTGCATGTCTAAGGCCATGTTCCATAGTGCCATGGCTAGCTTGCAGAGTGGGTTCCCCCCTGCTTGATGTACCACATAACTGTGGTGTATGTTTTTATTAGCATGGGTCCTGGTGAGAAGTAAGGATCTGAAAGCTGTTAGAGCATGATGAACAGCTAGCATCTCTTTTTGGTTGATGTGCAGATGAATTTGACTTGGGCTCCAGTGGCCCTGAATGCACTTATCATCCAGGTGTGCCCCTCAGGCAGTCTTGATGCATCTGTGGTTAGGGTCTGGATGGCGAGGGGTTGAGTAAAGAGAAGTCTCTTGTTGTGATTGCATGCTGCTGCCCACCAAAGAAACTATTATTAGACAAGGTATGATAGGAATGACTTTCCAGGTCCTGAGAATGTTGGCACCAAAGACTTAAGTGCCACTGAAGTTTCCTCATATGCAGTCTGGCATATGGAATTAGTAGTATGGCAAGAGGCCATGAACCCTAGGGCCTGCAGGGTTTTCTGTGCTGATAGCTGGGTTCTGGTGGCCATTTGAGCGAAGTAGCCTGTCAGACAGGCTTGTTTTTCTGGAGTAAGGAATGCCATCCGGGATGCTGTGTCCAAGCTTGCTCCCAAGAAAATCTTTTGACAGGGGACAAGCTCTGATTTCTTTTCGTTGATAGTGTATCCCAGGGAGGTTAGCAGGATTTTTACAAATGTCAGATGCTGCAAAAGCATTTACTGACTGTCTGCCTGTATCAGGCAGTCGTCCAAGTATGGGTAAATTTGACATTTTCTGTCTGCAGTAGGTAATGGCTGGAGCCAGGCATTTTGTGAATACTCTGGGAGCAATGGTTAAGTCAAAGGGAAGTGCTGAGAACTGATAATGCATAAATCCTGCCCTGAAGGGTAGGTATTTCCTGCATGAGTCCCTGATAGGGATGTGCAGATAGGCTTCTTTTAGGTCTAGGGTGGCTAACCAGGCATCTTTAGCCAGCAAAGAAAGAAGCTGCTGAAGGGTGAGCATTTTGAATTTTGGTACCACCAAAAGGTGTTTAGAATGAAAAGATCTAGGATTGGGCGCCAAGTGCCCTCTTTTCTAGGTACCAGGAAAAGTCTGGAATAGAACCCTTGACCTATCTGTTCTGCAGGAACAGGTTGAATAGCCCTTATGGAGAGCAGGCACTGAACTTGGTTTTGTGCCTCTGCCCACTGGTTTGGAGGAAGGTCTGGGAATCCTTTTGGGGTTGGCAGAGAGTGGAAATAAAATCTGTACCCTGGGATACCATGTTGAGGTCTTGGGTGATGGAAGTCCAGTTTTTTGAGTGATGGGCAAGTTTTCCTCCTAGGGGCATGAGCAGTTGGGCAGAGGTGGGGACTGGAGTTGAGAAGTCATTGCGAATTATTTCCGTAACGGGGTGGCTTAGCACTCCCTGTTATTGAAGTGGAGGCACTCCATTGCTTAGATCTCTGCATACCCCTGCGACTGTAGTCTGGGGGGGGGTCCGTTTCCCTTGGGTCTGGTTTGAGATGGCTTTGAGGGGGCTGGAAAGGACCAATGCTTTCAGAGGCAATGCCTACTAAATCTAGGAGGCTGTACTTGCAAGAAATCTTTGACTGTCTGCAAAGATTTAGCTTTTTCTTCCATCTTTTTAAGAACCTCTTCTGCTTTGGTACCACACAGATTGTCCTTGTTCAAAGGAGCGACTAGTAATTTTGATTTGACATGGTCTGGCAAGGTCTGCTCCTTAAGCCAAGCATGCCTTCTCAGTACAGAACCAGTGACTGCTGCCCTGCAAGATGCTTCTAGGGCATCAAAGCGACATTGCAAAATATGCTTGCGGACTTGGCTTGCAGAATGCATAAGCTCTTTTAATTCTTTATTTTCTGCACAGTCTATAAAGGTAGCTAATTTTTTCTTTAGTTCAATGATATGTTGCTGGTACTTTAGCATGTGAAATTGGCAATTCAAAGCCTTAATGGCGAGAATTGCAGAGGTGTGTACTTTCTTACCTCATCTCTCTCAAGCTCTGGAATCCCTGTCTGAAGTGGTGGGATTATTAGCTGTAGTTGCTTTGATACCTTTAAGCCCCTGGGAGATGACCTCTGGGTCAGCAGCAGGATTTTTGAAATGGAATTTGAGGGAGTCAGGAACTCAGCAGTACCTGTCTGGTTTCCTAAGGGGCAGGGTGTAAAATATCAGGAGTTAGACTGGATTCCATAAAGACATCATCCACAACACCCAGGACTGGGGGTATTGCTAAAGGCCTATGTTGTGGCAAATCTAGAAATTCTCTTCTTTTTGGTCTCAGTCTTTTTGGACTGAGGATAGTCTTGGCATTCCCAGTGGAAATGGTCTCTTAAAGTATGCAAGGTTTCACCAAAAGAAAAATTCTCTGGAGGAGAAGCAGAGGGAATGGATTCCTCTGCATGTGAATCCTCATAAGCAGACAAAGGCATGCCTTCATAACCAGAAAATTAGTCCACGTAGTCACCAAAAAACACCACTAACCAAGGAAAAAGCGACTGTGAAGGTGAATCAATAAAGCCCAATGGATGACTGAAATCCACTCCAAACAAATTTAACAGAAACACATATACGCAGCATTAACGCCAAACAAATACGTTTTTGTTTTGAAGACTTCATCAGATGTGGGTTGATGGTTACTAGCAGCTTAAATACCTTCCCTAATTGAAAAACGTGCTTTCCATTAAGTAATTAAAATTTTCATTAAGGAACTTTAAAAACTTTTTTTGTGGAAAAGTAGTTTCAAAGGTGGACATTGTTCTCAGTGTCCATATGTTATTAATAAGGACTGCATTTTTTGGAGAGGAGTATAGTCCTTGAAGGAAAGGAATTCAGTAACTGTGATTCAAAAGGCCTAGTTTACTTAGATTGTGTGGGATATATGTCAAGCATTCTATGTAGAGAAAAAATGAATACAAATTAAAGAGGATTTATGAACATATGTATGACATCCAGGTACAAAAAGAGACCAATGCTTTGTATAAACAAACAAGAGTGCCCCAATGCTCATTTTGGATTTTTTGTTATAGAAGGGGTGAACATTGATGTGAGAGGACGGCTATGGGAAGAGACAATTGAGTACAGAGTTGTGGTGGGCAGGTCACATTGCAGGCAAACAAGCCACCCGGGTCTCAATGAAAATATGTCATAAATGCCTTTGCTCAAACTTAGATCAGCCAAATTGCAATAGGTGTATCCCAGTGAGGTTTTAAGCTGTTTTTTCATCTTCTCTATCCTTTGTTTATATTTTTCAAGCATTTTTTTCTCACTTTTACTCTTTTAACTTACTTATTAACATTCTTTGCACAAAGTTTGATTTTTATGTTCAATGGAGAATGTTTAAGATATTTTCATTTTTTCTTTTATACATTTTGTCATGATTTTTTTATAAAACATTTTCATGAATTGTCACAAGAGGGTGTTAGTGTCCTACAATTCGTGTAGTTTCCTCTGTATTTCAGATGGTTTTTAATTTATGAATGCATTTACATTTGTATTTACACCTTTAATTAAGGGACAAATATTTTTATTAATTTTTGTGTGTAAAATATTTTATTTTCATTCATAAGATTTATCCTGCATTTGTTTGTTCTTTATTACTTTTCTTTAATAAAAAATTTAATTACTTAATGGAAAGCACATTTTTTCAGTTAGGGAAAGCTGCTAGTAACCATCAACCCACATCTGATGAAGTTTTCAAAACGAAAACGTATTTGCATGGCATTAATGCTGTGTATTTGTGTTCCTATTAAATTTGTTAGGAGTGGATTTCAGTCGACCATTGTTTTTTACTGATTCGCCTTCACAGTCGCACATGTCTTCATAATCAGACACCTCAGAGTCGTCGGACTCTTGGTCTGTTAAAGCTGCTGGGGACGGGTCTCTTTCTCTTAGCAGGGGAAGGCTGGCTTCTCTTAATTAGCATAATAAGGTCTTCTGCCATTTTAAGCATTTGATGTTGTGGCAAGGAAGCAGGTGCTCGAGTTTGGGTCGTCGTTTTTTTAGGTGTAGCTCGTAATCTTGGCCTTAGAAACTCAATAGTTTTAGACAGAACCGAAGCTGTAAAAGAAATCAGTTTGTGTCGAATATCGGTAGTGCAAAGAACTTCCTCAGAAGCCGGTGCCTGCTCAGCGGCTCCGGACCCATCCAAGGTAGAGACATCTGCAGGTTACGTAGTCTAAGAAGAGTCTTGCGGCATACCGGACTCTGAAAGGGTCTCAGTAGAGGCCTGCGAATCCATTGAAGTGGGCATCAGGGGCTGCGAAAGCACCTCACTGAGTACCGGCAAACTGGCGACTAGCTTAATGGAAGCGTGGGCGGCGGTGCGGTCTTTCTGTCTTTATCCTCACATTTTTTCATAAGATCAGTAGTCAGATGGCTTACCGAAGCCATTTCGGAATATGGAGATCCAGAACAAAAGTATTTAGCGACAATAAGGGCTCGAAGACGAATAGCTCAGGCATTGAACAAGGCACAAAACCGACGGCGAGGTACGTCGTGGTCTGGGCCTAAACAGGTGACGCAGTAAGAATGGAAATCTCTGTGTGGTATTTGCTTTCCACAGGCAAGACAATTGTTAATTTTTTCTGACATCAGTTAGAGCAAGAAAAAAGGATCCCCAATAGTGTTAGTGTACTTAGCTTTAGAAGATTTCAGGATGATTCAATTCAGAAATGAAAAATCAGGTAGCAGGCGACCGACACTCGTGCAAACTGCTTCTGCTTTGGGCTCCTCAGCAAGAAAGACTGATGTAATGGTGTCGGCTGCCTGTTTTTATACCCCTGACGACCTGACATCAGTCCTGGAGGGACAGCAACCAAAGCATAAATACAAAGTCTCTGGTATTCAGGCCGACTGAAGGCTACCTGCAGGCAGATAACCCCAAGTGTGATGACTGCAACAGGGAAACACGAAGAACATCTCCAAACTGAATGCGTGGAAGACAGACTTAGTGCATTTTGGTGCTTCCTTAATGATAGATAAACAATCAATCAAGCAGATGAGGGCACTTAACTTCTAGACTTAGGTAATAAGAAAGGGGCAAATGATAGACAAACCAGAATTTTTGCATCGATTCCTTTCAGGAGGTATGGGTACTCAACAGTTTCACATACTGAGTAGATAAATCAAGAAGGTGAAAGTAGGTAATATATCCCCCAGTTAATATCCACTATTAATAAAGTGGATAATGTTAAGTACAGAGAAGAGAGAAATATGTAGGGAATAAAGAAGTACATTATATAAAATTTGCACCCTGGATCCACTGGTACTGACAGACAAGTACAGAACAAGGAAACAGATTTCACATATTTCTATTTCAACTCCATCTAATCACAAATTCTGTTATCACCTAAATGTGCTACTAAATCTAGAAAGAAAAACACTTATTTCAGATGACAGTGTCATAGCATGAATACACCTAAACATTTCATAAGCTTGTTGCAGATGCAAAGGAAATGTCATCTGGGACTATATGCATATCTTCTGGGAGTGTTATAAGCACTTTCTACTCATGAGGGATATACAAAGTAGGTTTCACATTTGGCAGGGGAGTTCACCAGAGGGACTTTTGGATATGGTGGATGTACTGGATCTTACTTTGGTAGACAGCACAATAATTACTGTAACCATGCTAATCACTAAGAATGTATTACTAGAAGTGGAAACTACCCTCCATACCAACAATATAATATGTAACAATTATGGAGATTAAACACAGATGCCACAATCACCAGATATTAACTTATTTTAGCTAAATGACAACTGAATTCAATGTGAGAACAAGCAATATCAAGTTTTATATGATCATAAGTAAAATAAAGAGAATTATAGATTTTGAGTTGAAGTACGTGACCACAACTGAATGATTTAGTTACATATACTTATGTCAGTGAAAATGGTACAGTTACAAATGTTACAGGCAAGTTATGCTTTTCTTTTCTGGTTACATATGGTTCAGTGAGGGTTGTAAAGTTAATAAAAATGTACATTAAAAATAAGCTGGTTTATTTTCCTGAGTGATTTTTTTCATGTACATGTAAATCCTAAGCTGCCTCTGCACATCAAAGGGGTGAAGAATTCTGCTGTGGGTATGGGTAGAGCACTGGAATGTACACAGCCAAATTCAGGGACAGTTCATTGACCACTTTGGGCATGAAATTAGTGTTGGTATGGAGTGTGACCTTATTCTTGTAGAAAAAAAAATCAAAGGCTCTTTGCATGTTAATAAAGATATCAAGGCTACTAGCAGTACAGTCCTCCATGTAAAAATCATGACAGTGGCAAAAGCTGCTGGCTCAAATGGCTGCAGTTCATGTTTTATTTTTCAAATACAAAGTTAAGGTCCGATAAGGGGGCCAGTGTTTTTTACAAGGTGGTCTCAAATACAGCAGTACTCTTAAGAATGGTTTCATGGGCATTTTGCAGTAAAGCTGGGGATGAAGAGAGAGGGAGGCAGAAATTGCAGAAGCATGTACTCTAGTGGAAGCATAAAATAACTCTTCTTGAAGAGTACAGAAAAATAGCCAGGGAACACTAATAGTTTTGCTTAGAAAAGATTTTAACCTCTGATTTTGGTGCAAGTGAGAAAACCATTTCTACTGAGATTATATACATATGTATCTATGTTTACATAAGACACTATTTCCTGGGGCTAGGATTCCTACTTTTTATCCTCGTTCGTAATATGTACATCATCCTCATAGAACGTATCTAAAGAAGGGATGAACGCTGCATTAAACGTTCCTCCCTGCCAGCTTCAAGGCCTTCAAGATGAGGGTATATAATGGATCCTTTGTCCTGAGTCAGAAGGTCCACCTGGTGTGGCATCACTAGTGGTTTCTCTTTGGTCATGAGGAGTGAGAACCAGTATTGTATGAGCCAACAGGAAGCTACTAAATCATCCTAATCATCCTAATCATCCTAGTCCCTTCCTCACTGGATTTTCTGTATTACCTGTAAGATAAGGGAAGGTATAAAGAAATGTACCTGTCCACAGAAGAAGGCCTCTGTCCTCCAGGTTCCTTTCTGTGAAGCCCTTGTGCAAATTTTTCAAAGTTATATGTTCTGGGATAATGCAAAAAGGACTACTACTGACACCACAGTTTTGAACCACACCTAAAACACTTCCCTTAATCATTTGTGTAGATCTAGTAAACACTTGTTTATGTCATCTGCTGGGCTGTTGTCCTGTCTTGGAAGGTCCTGAGCTATGCAGGGAGGCACATCTCCTGAACTACTTTCCTATCTGTATGGTTAGTCTGTATCAGTCAGTAACACAGAGTACCTCCTTGCTTATGTACCACATCACTGTGGTACTGACTGACTGAATCATCATGTGTCTGAATGCTGTCATGGCCTGTAATCCTGACATCATTTCGTTTACATTTATGTCCTTGTCTGACACCTCGTTCCCACAACACTCTGGACCTTCCTGTCTCTTAAGTGTACTCCCCATGCAATGTCTGATGAGAGTGTAGTGGACCTGATTAATGGAGGAAGGGGACTCCCTTGTTGCACTTTTTTTCATATACCACCGTATCTTTCTTTATGCAGGGAAGGAAGGGGATATATATATTTGTAGGGTATGGCAAAGTTGGCATCAGTGGTTCCTTGGGTAAACACTGCAGCTTCTTCATGTGGGCATTTTTTTAGGGGGCGGGTGAGGTGCGCTGCTGTGTCACAGCTGGTACTTGCTGGAGACCTAGGACAAAGAAGCCCCCCCCCCCCCCCAAAACAGGTTTCCCTCTTGACTCAGTCTGCCATTATTGGTAAACTTGCCCTTCTTCCCTTTTTGTATTATCTCTTTGGTCTGCTTGGCATGGAAGGATAGTTTTGCTAGGGTAATTTATAACATATCTAGATGTGGAGGACTGCAAGAAGTCTTTGATCATCTGCGTAACTTTCCCGGTTTTCTTGCAGTTTTTCTGATCATGCTTCTCAGTAGTAGTTGCAAACAGAAATTCCTTAAAGTAACATCAGGAGCTTCACTATTACACAGTCTGCAAGAAGTTGTCCCCACAACCATGCATGCCTCAATCACAAAACCTTATAGCAGTTGCTCTGCCACATGCATCCAGAAAATCACAGCCAAATTTCAAGATGTGCCTAATCAGCAGAGTACGGAGGCTGTAAAATCCAGCACTTCCTCCTTAACTTGCTCCCTCAAATGAGGCTTTTTTTGTTTGTTTCCTGTAAACTGCAATAACAGCATCCTGAGCTTTTTGACAAAATCAAATTATGTCCAAACATTTCAGACAAATGCTTATAATTCTAGAGCCTTAAAGATTACTAACAGCTTACAGTGGTAGTAATCAATACATTCTCATCTTAAACTGAAATTTATAAGTCGCAAATATTCATTTCATAATATTTTGTAAATAGCTTACAATATACAACTCAAGCTCATTGTCAACAGCTTTTGCTTCATCTAGCCTAGAACCTTTATACGAGACTAAATATTTCTGCCAGTGTCTCAACTGTTGAGGTATTTTGAGAAATATGAAAATACTACTATAAATAAACAGTATGCAAACAAATAGTACCTCTTTAGTTGTACTAAACATAGGCCAAGTATTAGTGAAGATATGCTGCCCATTATATAAGCTTTAAGATGTTTTTTTTTTTTACAGTAGCTTGTATGTAGTATGTTTTTTGAATTACTAATGCAACTATAAACAGGTAATATTAGATGCAGAGAGGCATCAGTAGGATGTTATTGGAGAAAAAACTGGAAGGCTTCACTAGGTTGTAATGAGTTAAGCAGTTATTCTGTAGCCAATTCAGTCTCCTGACACTTAAATATGTGAAAATGGTAGTTGAGGGCCTTCATGGCCAAGGCAGCACAGAAGCAATTCTGTTTACTGTTTCAGCCTAGAGCTCTACTCTCCCCATCATTTAGTAGTGGGCTCTTTGCAGTAATGTCAAATCATCCAAGATTTTGTAAATTGGAAGGATTGCAGAGGCCTAGGCTCTCTCAGGTCTACAAACTGTCTAAACATGATCTTGACCAGAAAGAAGTCTTTGGCTTACCAGTTGAAGGATTCCCTCATCGTATGAGGGTAGACATAAAAGAGAAGTCTTCAGATGGCAAAATCAAGACCAGGGTGTCTTCAGATTCAAAAGCCACACAGTAGCCAACAGAAACAGCAGGTCTCCATAAAAAAAAGTCATTCCTCCTACTACAAGTTTGAGGAATCAGAGCTCCTCTTAGGGAAAGTGTCCGTCTTTCGTGTACCAGAGGAGATTCCAAGAGTAAGATGTTTTTCAGGATATGGCTGTTTGGACATCATAAAATTTATGAAATCCTGAGATAATCTAAAGTCCTGCCAAGCAACTTGGGAGGAATACAGCTGAGACTTCGGCACTGGTGGCAGTAGCAAACCAACAGCTGGACACTTCAGAGGTTTGGGCTTATGACCAGAAATGGCATCAAAATGCAAGGCCTCAGATCACAGCCAGGCAGCCACAACCTGGATCCAAGACCTCCACCCCACATTTTTTTTTTTGTATGTAAAAATATGGGATACATACCTCCCTTCCCCATTAACTCAGGTAAAGGAAGTCAGGACCTGAAAAGTGGCTCTGGACCCACTGCAAAAAAGGTCTCACATGAAGAGGCCCCCTTAGGGGTAGCTCTAGAAGCCTCAGCCATAGTCAGAAGTCACTGGTGGGGGCTGCAAAGTCACCTCATCATTTATGAAGCTCTCAAGCCTAGAGGAAATGACAAACTTTTTTGGGGGGGGTTACACGAATTCAGAGAACAGATAGTCAGATACAATGTACTTTGGCTAGACATGGGAGGGACTTGCGTTGCAAATACCTTTCTCTAAAGACTCAGCACTGCACCTACTAGTGTATTAAAATAGGCACAATGGGGACAACTGGGTAACTCAGGCTCTGGACGCTGGCAAAAAAGAAAAAGTGTGCAAGTTCTTATGAAGAATTTGCTTCCCCACAATAAAGGCAATGAGCACGTTTTTCCATCATCTACAAGATAATGTACAAGGAAAAAAATAAAAAAAATCATTCCCCAATGTACACAAATAGGTAGCTACCATCAGACTTCATCGACAAGAAAGAACTAAAGATTGTGATGGTCAACTACCCTTTATGGCACCAATGTACTGATGCAATAAGGGGAGGGAGTCCTCCGGGCCAAATGCAGATGATGACTTTTGAGTATTCGGGTCGTTCTTAGCCTCCTGGAAGCAGGACATTTTCATCAGTACAGCAACATTAAGTTACAAGCAATAATGATTACAGTTGTTTTTCTTTTATATTAATGTATGTAATCTCAATCAAAATAAGAAGTAGAATGATTTAATAAAGATATTTAAAAACTATCTTGAACCATTTCAAGATTATAAATTTAAGTGCAGAAACTAATTAGGGTGCGTCTCCAGCATACCATTCTTTCGTAGCAAAAAAAGTAATAATAAAAGCTTATACTTCTGTTTGCTGGAGGGGTATCCTTTCGACCGCTGCACAAGACATCACTTGCTCCATCACTGGTCTCACTAATGCACCTGATCTGCAGGCACCTATGATGCACCTATAAAAGGCTAAAAATTTGAAAGCTGTTTTGCACTCTGTTAAGATGCTTCAACCAGGTGCATGTCATGGCAAACTACTGATCCTTGAAATACCTTAAGTCTTCCACTTTGATGGGAGGGGAAGAGGATAGGAGGGTCCTGCCACTAATGCACGAGTAAGGTGGGGAAAATCATGGATGGAAGAAAGTCTAGTGCTTCTTCCCCCTCCCCATTCACCACATGCAAAAGCTTTCTTTGATTCAACAGCTCTGCCCTAATCTGCTTTCAACAGAAGGGCCGCTGCTTGGTGAGGAAGTTCCTAATAACTACATCACAGCTTGGAGAATTTTCCCCTTTTCTTTATGTTGTTTGAATATTAACTGAGGGACAGCCAAAGAATCAGCACTTAGCAAGCAGGGCATTCAGAACCTGGGCCTTGACATCCTCAGCTAGAGGCTAAATCCTGACAAGTATGAATTCTTAAACAAGCTGCTGTTGCTGTATTCATCATGGAAGACGCATATACTGAGTAAAACCCACATCTTAATTGCATGTCGTTCCATAGGTTCATAGGTTCATAGGTTTATACTAGGCTATCTGCCCTAAGGCATTTATAAGCCTAGCCCAAATTATTGTGGCTTACGCCACCCCTTATATGAAAAAATACTGTGCCCATTAGTTTGTTGTGCCTCTGTCCAGCAGTGACCCAGAGATGATTCCCGGGGTAAACCTACGATCTCCCATCCACAGGTCTAGATTTCTCTTGAACAGAGTCAGCGAGGTGCTCTGCCTCACATGGACCGGGATTTTATTCCACAGCATAGGGAGTCTCTGAGTGATAAATCTATCCCTCCAGCACGTCCTATTTATATCCGTGCTAAGGTTTAAGTCGCTTGCTCTAGTGGTTTTGGTGGATTTGGATTTTTGAGGTGGAGCATGTCCATTAATTCCGGGTTGGACATGGCCTTGTATGTCAGGCACATGTCACCTCTGAGCAGACGGTATGCGACTGAATAGAGCTGGAGTTTCTTCAATCTGGCAGCATATGACAGATTTTGGAGTCCCTTTATCCTTTTGGTGAGGAACTTTTGGGGTCTCTCCAATTGCTGCAGATGTCGGGTGAGATACATCCCGAATGGGGCATTGTACTCGATCATTGGTCTGATAAGTGAAGAGTACAGGGGAACAATGACCTCACTAGATCTGGATGTGAATCCCTTCATGATCAGGTGGGCAATGTAGAAGGTCTTTCTAACCACTTTAGCAATGTGAGTGTCAAAAGAAAGGCCACTGTCAACCTGGGTCCCCAGGTCCCTGATAACCTCTTCTGTGCTTAGTGGATTGCCACCTATATGGTAGCTTGGGGTTACCTTGTTTTTCCCGAAGGGTATGACTATACATTTTTGGCGTTTAACTTCAGGCCATGGCTCTGGCACCAGCTATCTGTTTCCGTGAGTCCCTTCTGAAGGATATCAGTGTCCGATGCACTTTCCACTATGGCGCCCAGTTTGCAGTCATCTGCAAACTTTGTCAGCCAAAGTCCTCCCATGTTGGCCTGTACTTCTGAGAAGTAGATGCCAAACAATAGGGGGCCAAGGACCGAGCCCTGTGGGACACCACTTGTGACCGGCTTGGAGTCTGACACAGCGCCAGCAACTCTAACCCTGTGGGTTCTGTCCTTAAGCCAGTTTGCAACCCATCTTGTGACATATGGGTTTACATTTAAGCTGGTAAGTTTTTCTACAATACCCGAGTGGGGTATTGTGTCGAAAGTCTTTGCAAGGTCAAGGTAGGCTGTATGGACTGCCTTTCCCTCATCAATGGCCTTGGTGACTATTTCAATGAAGTCGACCAAGTTCAAAAGGCATGATCTTCCCTTGACAAAGCCAAACTGGGTCGGGTCCAATGTCTGCAAGTCCCCTATATCTTTGTTTATGAGCTCCATTATGATCCTCTCCATAGCTTTGCAGACTAGACTTGTTAAGCTTATGGGGCGGTAATTACCAGGGTCCGTAGAGGCGCCACCTTTGTGGAGTGGGACCACAGTTGCCGTCCGCCACTCCTTGGGCACGTATCCTGTGGTAAGGCTGAGATTAAACAGCTGCCTTATGTGCGGGTTTAATTCCTCATTTAGCTCGTGTAGCACACAGCCGGGGACACCATCCGGTCCCATTGATGCTGTGTTTTAGCTTTAGAGAGAGCAGCTTTCACCTGCGCATTTGAGATGTCCGGGAGGCTACACTCGGCTGGGATAGTTATCTCTCCTTTAGGGGAGGGGGGTAGAGTTTGCACTGAACCTGTGAGGCAGTATGTTGGCAATGTCTGTGGGGACAGTGATTTTTGTATCATTTTGGACTAATTCTGAGCATATCTGTGAGTTTCCACCCAGGTTCCTAACATAGCTGAAAAAGGCCTTATGATTGTCCTTTGAATCCATGGCAATTTTTCTCTCAAAATTGGCCTTAGTTGATTTTATGAGTGCTCGTATTTTTTACTAATAATGATCAGGGGTGACTTCCCTTTTATGGATTTTGTTCTATCATGTAATAGCTTTCTCCTCTTATTGTAAAGTTTGTTAATGGCTGGGGTCCACCAGACTGGACGTTTGCCCTTTGTGGAAAGAGTCTTGGTTTTATTTGGGATTGCCTGATCCATGCAGTCCTGGAGGTGTTCATAGAAGGCATTTGTAAGGGCTTCCGCAGCTTGGGTTGTGGTTTCCTCTGACTCAGGGGCCTTGAAGGATACCACACCAGTCTTGAGTAGTGTGAAGTTTGCTTTAGAGAAGTTCTTCACTATGCTCTTTTTTGTTTGGGGTGGCGGCGGGATGTGGATTTCCAGTGAGATTAGTTTATGATCAGATCTCACCAATGAGGGATATACTTCCGGTGTGGAGCATTTTGTCCCCATGTTTGTGACAATGAGATCTAGTATATTTTCTCCTCTCGTGGGAACAGTGACTAGCTGTTCCATGGCATTTGAATTTATGAACTCCAGGAACCGTTGGGCTAGAAAGTTAGGGCTTGAGTAATGTTCCCAGTCTATATTCGGGTAGTTGAAGTCACCCAATATGATGGTGTTTGGAGATACATTTATACCCTCCAGTGTCTTCAGGAAGGCTGTGTGGGGTTCCTGAGTTTGAGAGGGTGACCTGTAGCATGCTACAATTTGTAGAGCAGTTTTGCCTATTGTTAGTTGCACCTGGATGGTTTCCGAAGCTTCATGCGTTGCCACCAACCTGGAGGTGTGAGTATCCTTTATGAATATGGATACACCCCCTCCTTTTGTGGAGTGGTCTGGGTTTTGGGGCCGGAACGCATGATATGAGGTAAAACCTAATAGTGCCGTGGTGCTCTCAGGAGCCTTGAACCAGGTTTCAGTTACAGCACAGACATCGATGTTCTCCATACTGAGAAGGGCCTCGAGTGCGTGCATTTTGAGATTTAGACTTCTGGCATTGAGCAGCATTACCCTCAATTTCTTCCCATTTTTGTTTTCTAGGGTGGTAGGTTTAGAATTTGAGCCTTGCCTAAAAAAGGCACTATGGGGGTGGCAACAGCCTTAGCCAATATCCGGAATCCCAGGGGTGACAGGTGCAAGCCGTCCCTTGCGAAGCAGCGTGGCTTGTCAAGCATGTCATCCCAGGCAGACAGACACTGTCTATAAAGCCTGGATGAGCTCAAAGAGATTTAAACTGAGATAAGAGTCTACTAAGGATTTGTATAATCTCATCCATCCATTTTAGAATACAACCGTTGTACTGCAATGTGTAGATTTGTCAACAGAAAGCCTTAAGACTCAAAGTTGTAAAGATGCATGCCTTCTAATTGAAATAATTAAACATCTTACACTCACTCTGTCATAGGGGAAATACATAATTAGCAGGTGCCAGGTCTGAGACGCTTTTCACAGCAACATAACCACTAAATTACTAAAGCAGCATTTTTTTAAACAAAGTAGTTGCACTTTTTCCCACTCTATAAAGGCAGTCAGGTTTCCTACTTGCTGAACTACCAGTGGCTTCAGGGATACATTTTCAAAAAAATACCTTCAAATTCCAAGCAAAAGAACAGAGATAGCAGTAAGCTTGGACTTACCTATGCCCAATAAAGTGGAGTTGTATAAAATGTTACCATAACAGTAAATGCCCTACTTCTCACATTTGCAGTAATCTTTACTACTGAGATATCCTGCAGAGGACAGCCTAACATCCAGCCAGTATACCAAAGCCTTTATACCTTCCAGGATTCCTACATACAAGGCATAAAGGTAAACACATGATGTGCAGAACCTGAATCCTCAGAACTTTGGTGCCCCAGCAGAAAGCAAAACTAGAGTAGTCAGAGAAAGCAACAACATGCACATCCAGAAAGGGAAGGACAAAAGGATGGAAGAAGTACTTCTCAGCCAAAGGTAGGACAACAAAAATTAAAGGGGGCAGGCAGGAAGGACAGAATATTGTAGCAGTTATGACATCTTCTGTTATGGCAACAGCTTACACTACTGTACTATATCCTTCCTTGTCATTGCTGCAGAATTATTTACTCTTAGGAGAGTACAAAAGCTACAGGAAAGGATGGCAGGAAGAAAGGAAGGCAGAGGAGATTACTCCACAAACCATTAAAGACAGACCTGGCAAAACCCACCCTAACTCCGGAAATATGCAACTTATAATGTTTCATAAAAGTGTGAACAGGTAACCAAGCAGCAGCTTTCAAGAAGGATGTAGTACCTAGGCACTTGAAAAGAAGCACCAGAAGACATCACTACTGTGGTAGTATGAACATGAACAAAAGAGGGAAGTTGTTTGCCAAGAAAACAACAAAAAGAAAATGCCTTAGAAATCAAAGACAAGATTGGTTTGCTTAGACAATGCCAAACCCAACTTCCTGGCATGAATTGACACAAAAAAGCTGCTCATATTTTCTGGTGTTTTGTTTTACTCAAGTAATATCAGAGCTGCCTTTACAAATACAAGGTGTGTAGTACCCTCTCACTAGAAGTCTGTGGAAAAGGAAAATAGGAGGGAAGGCAATCTGACTGAAGTAAAATCATCCATCACCTTGGGCATAAAGGGAGGATTGGTACGGAGAAAGATCCTGTCCTTGTGGAAGACCAAGACACATAGGCAGATATACATTTATATTAAAAAAACAATGTTAACATGCTCACAGTAACAAACATTACCTTTGTCATTCTTTTAGCAATTATACACACTTTATAATCGTTGTTTAAAATTGAACCGGCCCTATATAACTCTGGGTCTTAGCTGTCTTTAGGTGTTACAGCCACCGCAGTGTTCTTCCAGGATGTTGTCACCTCCACTCCTTTTAAAATACTTTTAAACAAAACCTTCCAAGTTCTTTATCACTTTATCCCCTTCTGGCTTCCAAACTTCCACAGGAATATCATCAGTTCCTGGAGAGTTCCCTACATACTGATTGTATGTCACAATTTTATCTCATCTCCTCCTGTCAATTACCTACCCATGGCATATTTAATTCTTCCATAACTATTTCCATTTGTGCTTTTTCTCCATTTCCACATTCATCTGCTTTATACAATTTTTCATAAAATTTCCAAAATATCTCAATAGTTCTACGGCATCTCTGGCTATTTTTCTTGTTTTACACTCCCTAAGTTAAAAAAAAAAAACTTTCTACTTTTTGCTAAGTGGTTGTGCTAAGAGTTTATGTGCTTAACAGCAATCATTCGAAAACCATGCAAATTATTCAGTTACTCCCTTACTTTCTCTTTAGCACTCTGCAGTTGTACCTCTTCTTGTTCTGTAATATTCCCCTTATTCTGCAATACCTGAAGCTTGTCAAACTCTCTAAATAATTCTTACTTCTCAACCACATCTATCTTTTACTTTTACCATATTTTTAAACTTCACATTTCTTTTATTCCGTTAACCAACTATAACTTCTAAAGATATCTTTACTTGTGGAATAATTTCCACTACCCATTCCTTAAACTCCTTTCTAACAGGTCAGTGGCAAACTGTCAATGTCTCATTTTTACTTCATTACCATGCATTTTAGCTTAACTGTTATTGGCTCATGATGTGAAATAGTTATTGGATGCGTGGCAAAGCTTTCAATTAAATGCACGTTAATGTGAATCAATTTCAGTTTATCCTAGCTCAGTTAATGTATCTTGGGGAATATGGAAATTCTCAATGAGCTGGTGCTACTGACAAATTCACGTCTTCCGTACCAAACATTTTCATAAATTTCTTCAGAAATCTACCCTACTTTGTTATATTTTCCTTACAAGGTCCACCAGATACATCTTCACTGCTGCAAATCAAGTTCCAGTCCTTACCTATAAGTAAAATTCCTTGCTGAAAGTTGAATATCCCCCCCAAAATTTTCTCAACAGCATAACAGCAGCTATAGGTGAAATATAAATACAAGCCAGAGTAATCCTCCTCCCTTGCCAGTAGCCCTTACTACCACAAATCTATCATTACTATTGTTTTTTTTTCTCTCTCACTAATGGAACTCCTCTACCAATTAGAATAGGTAGACCCCTCCTACTTTGTTCCTGATATTCTGCTGAATAGCCATCTGGAAGGCCTTTATCGAATTCTCATTTCATGTCTTTCCAAATCTCTCCCCTGTAGCATTGCTATTTACACACTGCACTTCTTAATATAACTCAACAAAAGCATAGCTGGTTCAACTAGCACTTTGGCCAGTACTCTGAACCAGCATCCCACCCTCTCAAGCTCTTAAAGCGAACAGCAAAAAAATGCATTTCACTACAATAAGCCTTAAGTAATTAGTTTATTACAATTAGATGTACGCAACCCATGACCAAAGAAACAAAATGTTTTTCTTATTGGCACACCAATCAGGTGGCCAGACGCATGACATCCCCCCATCCCCACCCTCCTACCCCAACATTCAGGTTTTGTATCTGTACCCGACCCCCAAGCCTGTAACATTTTGTTTACAAAATTTTTTTTTCTTTTTTTAAACTGTAGCAAATAATTGCTAGAGTTTATACCAGTCTTCATGGAGTGCTACAGTGCTCATATATTCTTTACTTAAATCTTCTGTTTAAACTGTAGCAAACAGTTTCTGCAGTTTAGAACCTGTCTGCATGAGGCGCTACAAAAGCTCAGCTTTTAGATTTTTTTTAAATTTTAAACTGTAGCAAGTAGTTGCTAGAGTTTAGACCACACACAGAGGAGTGCTACAGTGCTCATGTTTGACCGCAAAAGCAATACCAGCTTTTAAAACTGGTATTGCATTAAAGGACTTCTGATATCAGCTGATTGCATCCCCCAACACTTTGTGCTCAGGGTATCATCCCACCCTACCTACACTACTGTAATTCAATACTCTTACCTTTCTGTCTATACCTTTGAGGGAATTCATGTTAAAATAATGTGTTTAGTGTAGCCATTATAAAAGTTATTATTCCTGCCTATTATATACCACAGATTTTTTTAAATGTCTATTTACATCTTTGGTGTTGCATACACCCACTGATATCCGACAGGTTGACCCTTTGTACAACTGCGTCTGGTCATATCCATTTGAACCTATGTCACATTTTACAAGATTCTGTTTTAATGAATACCCTCAAACAAACAAAAAAACACACACCCCTAGAACATTTCCATAGCCTATTAACTTAAAACCAACATGCACAAATCTGCTTGTCTTCAAATAATAAATTTTAGCCCTCTCAATAAGAACTGCCCCAAACTGACAGCTGCACCCACAGGCAGTAATTAACCTAAAATTAAGGTTATCCACGCCAAGTCTCATGTTACAGCCTGTGCTTCTACTTACAATAATTGCTGAATGTTCTTGTCTTATCTTTATTCCCCTCCCAGACCTGAAAAAACTTATGCTTTCAGAAAACATTAACTTTTAACCTTAAGAAAAAGTGCACTGGCTATCTTTAAATAAAAATAAATTATTCATTGTTCAATGTAAATATATTAAAGTATTTAGTTATTAGAAAAGCTGCTTGCTCTTCTAATTTCAAACTTTTTTTTTATTACTGTGCTGCTTACCCTTGTACCTTTTAATTTTAGACTTCTCTCAGTAAACAATGTCCAGACTTCTCAATTTACTGCCTTCACCTTTTATCATCTCGCTTCCATGGAAACAAAATCTACAGCTGCAGACTTCTCAAATAGCACTGAACATTACTTGTGTGACGCCCGTGCCCTGGCCCAGCAATCAAGAAGCCTCAATCCTCACCATTAACTCTAGTGAGGGGTGTCTCATATAGGTGGAAAGGATAACAACTACACACAGTAAAGTGTAATTTCCCTTAAGAGCTCAGAGAGATCAGTCAGTCCGGGGCTGGTTGCTCCCTTGCTCTCCAAGTCCCCAATATGACTCCCCACTGGCACAGCTATAGGGTCCAGATCTCAGCCAGCTGGGCAAGCTAAAACCTCAAGCACCCTCTCTGTTCAACCAGTGCTTCGTGTCCCTGCCCAAGTATCTGACACGCACACTGAGATAAGAGTTTATACAACCACACAGACACTCCTGGGAAAGACAGGCACAGGTTCTACAGCTGTGCCCCTTTTACCCAGACTATATGGTAGAAATCACTGCCACCACCTAGCTAATAATTATCAGCTACCCAAAGGCCCTTTAAAAGGGTGTCCAATTATTACTCTGCAATATTAATATCCAATTGGTAGTACAACTACACAGTCAAGGCTTATTAGAGTGACTTGGTACAGTTATCACTATAAATATAAAATATACTCTAGAGCTTAAATTATCTCTACACAAAACAGCCACAGTTGAAAGGTTTTAAAATATTTAATAATAAATAACAACACAAGACAATACGTCTGACTACACAATGCTAGTCAAGAGTTCAGAGATCACAGAGAAATACTTAAAATAATCCAGTAGTACAGATCTGACATCACAGAAACACTTGGTCTAATCTTTCTAGTTCCTAGCTATTTTTAAAAGAAAACAAGTCTAAGATAAGAAAACAGGCAGAGTGCTGAGTTGGATGGTCAAGACAAAAATGCTTAATCTCAGATTCACTCTGTTTAAATTGAAATTGCAGTTCTGATTCACATTACATCATTCTTCACACTTTCCTGGGGTTCCCAGGCTACACATTACATCATTTTTCACACTTCCCAGAAACTGCAGTTACAGTTTTAACATCTCCTTTTGTTATCTTGCAGCTGGTCAGGAAACAGAGCAATAAAATACATTTGCATGTTTAACCCTAGCAATTTAACTCGTGGTTAAAACAGAAATAATTTATTCATCTAGACCCTTTGGCACCACTGTCTACATCAAAGGGTCACCACATGCTTTACTTAGGTCAGTAGAGTGCACTGTTGTCACATTTTTGCAGTACCACATCTAACACTATTTCTTTACATTTAAGACAACAAGCCTCTAGTTTATATTCGAATTTACAAATGATAGAATTATCTGCAAAATTCTATCTGGCTAGGCTGGCAGCCTTCATCTATCTTTACCCACTCTTCACAACTTGCTTAAAGAAAACTATTCTTTACGTTGTGAACTCATGTAAAAGAAAAATAAACTACTTGCTTACATAAAACGCATTAATCTAGGCATTCTATTAGACAAGTACATACATATATATATATATATATATATATATATATATATATATATATATATATATACACACACATATATATATATATATATATATATATATATACACACATACATAAAATCAGTGCATTTTTACACCCCAACCCCCAGCCTAACAACTCAAGATTACAACTTATTGACTTAAATGTGCTTTTACCCTGTGCTTTGGTTGTCTTTCTACATTGTAATGCCAACATTTCTTAAAACAGAGAGAGAACAAAAAAGTACATTTTTACTTTAGTATTGCTCGCACATATCACTAAAAATACTTCAGTATATAACATGCAATTTAAATCATGAAATGCTTGATGTGAACACTGTTAAGAACAGAAACTTTTAATTCCAGATACTTTTCCTTTTAGTATTCTTCCAAACAATGACAAAGTGGGGCATATGCTTGTCAGTTCCAACAAGTTTAACAAAGTCAATAAAAATACAAACTTTCTCAGCCACTCTGATGTAAGGTTGTATTTCACAAATATGATTAATGCTTTACTATCTCACATTTATGCACTAATTTCTGTGCTGCTGGTCTTCCTTGTCCATCTCCATTTCCCAAACCGAGATTCTGGTTCCAAGTCCAATGTACCCCCAATTCCTCTACTCAGCTCAACTCCAATGCTCTCTTTGGTCTTTCAACCACTGTCATTTGGAACACTGGAAAAGGTTTCACTTGCAATCTTTCTATTATGAGCCTTTCCATCGGAAGAGTGAGAAGTAGAATCCCCTTTTACTTGACAGCTCACTCCTTGCTGGACTAACTTCTGTATCAACCCCCCCCCCATACAGGGAATAAACATTTTCAAACACTTTCCTGACTCCAATTTTTAAAACTTTAACCTTATGCCACAGTTTTATCAGGATCATTTTTTTTTCTGCTGGTACGATTGCATCTTTACTAATGCAGGTCTTGTCTGCCTCATCATGGACAGGTATGGGCTATACAGAAAATGTCCTTACAAACAACTCTTGCTGTGGAATACCAGTCCAATTACTTGTGTTTTAAAAAAATTAATATGGTCTGTTCCATCCAGTTTCTCTGCTACAGCAAAAAATTTCAGGCTTTCACTGCATGTTCTGTCCTCCCACTTTTCCATTGTTTGGCACAGCTTTTCTTGAGCAGCCTCATAGTCAACCACCTTTTGCTTCATTTTGATCTCTGATTTTTGCATTTAAAAGTCAGTTTGAATAGCTGTTTAAAGGACAACTACAGGAAATAGTACATTACTTCTGCTCCACAATCTATTCCCCCTACCACTCAAAAATAACATTACCACACACAGAAACTCGCACTTGCTTAAGCCTCCTACAAATCGCTAACCCTTCAGACTGCAGTTTTCAGTTGAACACGCCCTCCTCTTCTCGCCCATGAAATTCCCATTCTATAATTATGCACGTCCTTGTGCAGTCAATCATGGACTTCACCCTGCCGTTCATAGGTAGGTACTAGGCTATTGGCCCTAGGGCCTATATAAGCCTAGCCAAAAGGTACCCTGGCTTTCGTCACCCAAGAAAATTATATTCCTGTGCCACTGTCAAGCAGAGCCACAGAAGTGATCTCCGGGGTGAATTTCCTATCTCCCATCAAATCATCAAATTTTTTCTTGAAGAGTGCTGAGAAGCTTTGTTTGATATAGATAGGTAGTCTGTTCCAGAGAATGGGAAGTCTATGGAACAGCAATCTATCCCTCCAGCATGTTCTGTTTATTGTGGTGACAAGGTTAAGTCCCTACAGCGTGTAGCTCAGAGGGACTGGGATTTCTTTAAGTGGAGCATGTCCAAAAGCTCTGGGTTTGACATAGCTTTGTGTGTTAGGCAGAGATCGCCTCTGAGTAGGCGATATGTGACAGAGTAAAGCTGCAGTTTTTTGAGACTGTCTGCATAGGGCATCTGTTTGAGGCCAGTAATCCTCTTTGTGAGGTATTTCTGCGGCCTTTCCAGTTGTTGTAGATGTTTTGTGAGGTACATACCAAAAGGGACGTTGTACTCTATAATGGCTCTAATGAGTGACGAGTAGAGGGGAACAATGACCTTTTTTCCTGCATGAGAAACCTTTTATGATAAAGTGTGCCACGTAGAAGGATTTCCTGACTACTGTGGCAATGTGATCATCAAAGGAGAGACTACTGTCCACCTGTGTCCCAAGGTCTCATCACACTTTCGGTGTTAAATAGACTACCGCCTATGTGGTAGTTCATGGGTACAGAGTTTTTACCAAAAGGGATGACAATGCACTTTTTAGCATTGAGCTTGAGGCCACAGCTTTAAAACCAGGCATCTGTCTCAGCATGGCCCTTTTATAGGATGCCCACATCTTTTGGAGTTTTGATTATGGCTCCTAGTTTGCAGTCATCTGCGAACTTAGTTAGCAAAAAGACAGTCTGTGTTAGCCTGTACTTCAGAGAAGTAGATACCAAACAGGAGAGGACCCAGGACTGAACCCTGTGGTACTCCACTTGTCACTGGTCTGAAGTTGGATTTGAGGTCTGCTGCTTTCACAGTGTGGTTTCGGTCAGTGAGCCAGTTGGCAATGCATCTTGTGACATAGGGATTTATACCTAGTTAGTGAGTTTATCCATAATTCCAGAGTGGGGAATGGTGTTGAAAGCCTTGGTGAGATGTAGATAGGCTGTGTGAACCACCTTACCCTCCATCTACGGCTTTGGTGACTGGTTCAAAGTCGTCTATCAGGTTTAGGAGACATGATCTGCCTTTTACAAACCCGAACTAGGTGGGGTCCACAGTTTGGAGATTACCAATGTTACTGTTTACAAGTTTCATGATGATACGTTCCATAGCCTTGCAGACCAGGCTTGTCAGGCAAATGGGGCGGTAGTTTCTGGGGTCCGTGGTGGCTCCCCCTTTGTGAAGTGGGATAACCGATGTGCGCCATTCAGTGGGCACAAAGCCTGAGGTGAGGCTATGATTGAAAATGGTACTTAGGTGGGGTGCCAGTTCGTTCTGTAGTTCATCTAGAATGCAGCCTGGGATGTTGTCAGGTCCCATGGATGCTGTGTTCTTGGCTTTGGAGAGTGTTATTTTTGCCTGTGCAGCTGTGATTACAGGAACTCTGCATTCTTCTGGTATAGACATGGGCCGTTTAGGGGATGTGACGGGGTGGTAAAGTTAACACTGTACCTGCCAGGACACTGGCAATAGCAGTTGGTTCTGTATATTTAGTGCCATTGTGCTGTAACTCAGAGCAGATTTGAGTGTTGCCATTGAGATTCTTGACACAGCTATAGAATGCTTTGTGGTTGTCTTCAGAGTCGGTGGCGATTTTGTTTTCGAAACTAGCTTTTGAGAATTTTATGAGGGATCTCAGCTTCTTACTGAGGCTGACCAGGGAAGTTCCTCCAATCATGGGATTTTACTCTCTTTTGCAACAGTTTCTTTCTTCTGTTGTAGAGTTTGTTTATGGCAGGGGACCATCAGATTGGCTTCCCTTTTTTTTGGAGGCTAGCATCTTGGTTCTGTTAGGGACTGCATGATCCACGAACTCGTGTAAGTGCTTATAATGTGCATTTATGTAGGATTCAGCAGTCATAACTCTACTATCTGTCAGCATGGGTGTCGTGAAGTTTGTCACTTCTGTCTTAAGAAGCGTGAAGTTGGCTTTGGAGAATTTTTTTATGGTGGTTTCCCTAATGGTGGGTGGGGGAGGGATGTGTATGTCTATGGTGATTAGCTTGTGGTCAGATCTGACCAACAAGGAATTGACCTCTGGTGTGGAGCACTGGTTGCCCATGTTGGTAATAACCAGGTCTAAGATACTCATGACCCTGGTAGGGGTGTGAATAAGTTGATCCAAGGCACTGGAATTTATGAATTCCAGAAAACATTGAGCACAAGAGTTGGTACATGAGTAGTTTTCCCAGTTAATTGTGAGGTAGTTGAAATTGCCTATTATTAGGGTGTTAGGTTGTACCCAAATATTTTCCAGTGTATCAAGAAATGAGGAGTGGGAATCCTGGGGTATGGTGGGGGAATCAGTAGCAAGCAACAATTTGGATTGCGGTCTTGCCCAGAGTTAGTTGGATTTGGATAATCTTGGATGCATTACGCTGAGCAACTAGCCTGGAGGTGTGGATATTCTTATTGAATATGGACAAGCCTCTGCCTTTAGTGTTTCGGTCCAGGTAAGGTGGCCGAAAGGTGTGGCATGAATTACAGCCTGGTAATGCAGGGGTACTCTGTGGAGCCTTGAACCAGGTCTCAGTCACTGCACAGATGTCAATGTTCTCCATTTTAAGGAGTGCCTCGAGTGAGTGCATTTTGAGGTTTAGACTTCTAGCATTGAGTAGCAATACCCCCAGATTTGGCTTGCTTGTATCTGTTACGGTGGTGAATTTGTCATTTGAACCTTGCCTAAAAAAGGCACTATTGGGGTGGCTAGAGCTTTAGCCAGTATCCGGAATCCCAGGGGCGACAGGTGTAGGCCATCTCTGGCAAAGCATCGTGGTTTGTCGCGGTCAACCCAGGCAGACAGATACTGGATCCCCTTAGAATGACACCAGAAGCTTAGCCAATTGTTGATGTCAATCATTTTGTCCTTGTACTGTGGTATCACTCTGGGTGATGGCAGGATGCTACTCCGAGCTAGGGTCATATCTGCCTGGGCTACAAGATCGGACAGCTCCTCCATGTCCCTTTTCATGTAGTCCAGTGAGATACGTCTCAGGTCATTCACACCAACATGGACAATGACAGTCATATTTGTACTTGTTGTGGAGTGACCTCAGTGCATGCGTTATGTGGTGGATCCTGGCACCAGACAGGCAGCTGACAGTAACTTTCTCCTTGTTTAGCCTGGTAAGTGGAAAGTACAGTTTTGTACCTACCATAAATGTAGATGTCCGATAGATATGCAACTGCAGTCATAACATATGGGTTGTCCTGCCTCAGGCAGCCCTCGGTCGGCCGGATTCCAAAGTCTGGGTCCGACGTCGGCTGATGTCGCATTTCTCTCCGACGTCAGAGCGGCTGGAGTATATAAGCATCAGCCGACGCCATCTTCTTCAGTGTTTCTTGCCCCAGATGCCAGGTGCCCTCCAATGAAGGCTGTAATCAAATTGGAAGACAAAAATAGGTTTCCAGACAATAAATAAGCAATAAACAGATACACCATAACAGATATCCCCAGCTAAGGATAATAGGGAGAGGAGTGGACCCAAGGCATAGAGGGGAAGGAGGGAGGGAAAACCCAACTGCAGTTGCATATCTTATCGGACATCTACATTTATGGTAGGTACAAAACTGTACTATGTCCTTCAACAATGCAACTGCAGTCATAACATATGGGTTGAATACCATAGCTTAGCTGGGGGAGGTGGTATGCTCTAGGAAAAGGATGGTGTAGCTATCAATCCCTGCAGGACTGCCGAGGCAAAGCCTGCTCTGGATCTGGAATATAAAGGGAGGTTGTAGTGTTTGGAAAATGTATGCACGGAGCTCCATGTAGCAGCTTCTAGAATGTCCTTTGTAGGCACCCCTCTTAAAAAAGCTGTAGAGGTGGCTGTAGCTCTGGTGGAGTGTGGTCTGACATTGGCTGGCACACACTTTCCATGGAAGGAACAACAGAATCTGATGCAATGTCCAATCCATTTTGAAATTGTCTGTTTGGAAATTGCATTTCCTTGTACTCCAGGGGTGTAAGCTACAAAAAGTTGATCAGACTTCCTACTGGTCTTGGTTCTGTCTAGGTAGTAGCGAAGTTGTCTGTGTATGTCCAAGGTATGTAAGAGTCTTTCCCCTTTGTTCTCAGGATTGGGAAAGAAAGTAGGCAGGTGAATTGCTTGATTTAAAGAAACACTGGATACCACTTTTGGCAGAGAAGTAGGGTTGGTTCGTAGGGAGACCCTGTCTCTGTGAAAAGTTATGAACGGTGGTATTGCCATTAAGGCCTGTAATTCCGAAACCCTTCTTGCTGAGGTTATGGCCAGCAGGAAAGCTGTCTTCCAGGAAAGAAATTGTAAATCCACAGAAGCTGCTGGCTCGAGGGGAGGTAGAGTCAATTTTTCTAGGACAAAATTGAGGTCCCAAGCTGGTACTGGTGCCTTTCTTGGGGGCTTTATATTCTTGATTCCTCTAAGAAATTGCCTTAGCAAAGGATGTGAAAACACAGGTGGATCAGTGTTGTATCTAGCTGAGATAGCTGAAGCATGTATTTTTATGGAAGAGTATGAGAGTCCGTTATGTAACATATCTGCCAAGTATTCCAGAATGAGTGGGATGCTCAAAAGCGATGCATCATGACCCTTGTTGGTACTCCAAATGCTGAATCTCTTCCATTTGGCTGAGTAAGCCTTTCTGGTGGATGGTCTGCGGGCTTCTGTTAGTATCTGCTGAAATTCCTTGGAGAGAGGTAAATTGAGGTTATTTATGGAATTTCCCAAGCAGTTAGCTGTAGAGTCTGGATGTTGGGATGAACAGTCCTGAAGTTGTGTTGAGTCAAAAGTTGGGGCCATTGTGGAAGGTCCCACGTTTTGTTGTGACATATGCTCCGTAGTAGTGGGTACCAGTGTTGTCTTGGCCTGTCTGGAGCTATTAGGATCCCCTTTGGTTGCTCTGCCTTGATCTTTAATAACACTGTGGTCATCAGTGGCAGGGGTGGAAATGCATAAATTATTAGGGAGCTCCAGTTGAATGAGAGGGCATCTACTTTCCATGCTTGTGGATGATATGTCCTTGAGCAGAACTTTTGTAAGTGATGATTGAGGTGGGTGGCAAATAGGTCCACGTCCGGCCTGCCCCATGTCGAGGTGAGTCGTATAAAGATGTCTGGATGTAGCCTCCATTCGTGGGGGTCTAGGAAATTCCTGCTTAGACTGTCCGCCAGAACACTGTCTTTGCCTGGAACAAACTGGGATTGTAGCTGTATGTTTAAGACCCAGTGATTTTTCCCAAAGATTCATTGTCAGTCTGCAAAGGGAGTAAGAATGAGTGCCCCCCTGCTTGTTTATGTACCACATCACAGTGGTGTTGTCTGTCCATATTAGTAGGTGGCCTTGTTGAAGTTGTTGTCCAAAGGCCTCGATGGCATGCATTACTGCCAGCATTTCTTTTTGGTTGATATGCAGATGTGTTTCCTTTGGGGACCATTGCCCTTGAATACATCTGCCCTCCATGTGTGCCCCCCGTCCAAGGTCTGAGGCGTCTGTGGTCATAGTCTGCGTTACCTGAGGTTTTTTGAACGACATGCCTGTGTTTGACTGGCTTACTGTGGCCCACCATAGAAATTCCTTTTGAAGACATGGAATGAGTGGGATAGTTGCTTCTAGGTTGTTGCTGTGTTGAGACCATAAGCTTTTTAAGTACCACTGAAGCTTTCTCATGTGCAGTCTTGCTAGTGGGACCAAGAGAATGTAGGATGCCATGTAACCCAGGGCCTGTAGGAAACTCCTTGCAGTCATCTGGGTGAGCTTTGCTAAACTTTTGAAGTAATGAGTTAACTTCTTTTGCTTGTCTTCTGTCAGGAAAGCCATTTGAGAGGCTGTGTCTAGTTTGGCTCCTAAGAAGGTTATTTGCTGGGATGGCTGAAGTCTTGACTTTTGAAACTTGACTGTGTATCCCAGAGCCTGTAGCAAGTGTATGACATAATTCAAGTTTTTTGTCAAGGTTAGTTTGTTGTCCGCTTGTATGAGGCAATCGTCCAGGTACGGGTAGATTTGAATCCCCTGGAGCCTGCAATGAGCAATTACTGATGACAGGCATTTCGTGAATACTCTGGGCGCAGTAGATAAGCCAAATGGCAATGCTGAGAATTGATAGTGCTCTGGCCCTGCAAGAAATCTGAGGTATCTTCTGCAGCTGTGTCTGATAGGGACATGCAGGTATGCCTCCTTGAGGTCCAGAGTAATCAGCCAAGACCCCCTGCCCAGCATGGGAAGGAGTTGGTGTAAAGTCAGCATTTTGAACTTTGGTACTATGAGAAAAGTGTTTAGAGCGGACAGGTCCAGTATTGGTCTCCATTGAGATTCTTTTCTTGGAACAAGGAACAGTCTTGAATAAAACCCCTGACCTTGTTCTTGTTGTGGAACTTTTTCTATTGCTTTGATCTGAGCAAGCAGAGAAATTTGCTTGATAGCCTCTGCCCTCTGATTTTGTGGAAGGTTTGGCATGCCTTGTTTTCTTGGCAAGGTATGAAAGTGGAACCTGTAACCGTGGTCTATAATGTCCAAAATCCATTTGTCTTTTGTCAGTTTGTGCCAATTTTTTGAAAACAGAGATAACTTTCCGTCCAAAGGAGCTTCTGTTTGCTCCTTGGTCAGTGGAAGTAGAGGAAAGTCATTGAGATTGTCCCTGCGGGGCAGGAGAAACCCCTGTGTCACTTCTTTGGTTTCCTGGTTGCCATTGTCATCCCCTGTAGGATCCTCTATTTTCCTCTTCCTCGGGCACGCCTGTTTTTGCCCCTTTGAAATCTTTCAGGATTAGGAAAGGACCAGTTTTTAGAAGGCCAGTTCCTGCTGAATCTGGGCGGCTGAACCTGGAGGAAATCCTCTACTGTCTGAACTGACTTGGCTTTTTCCTCAATGGACTTTAACACATCTTTAGCATTAGCAGCAAAAAGCTTGTTCTTTTCCAAGGGTGCATCAAGAAGTTTTGCCTTAACATGATCTGGTAAAGGTTGTTCTTTTTGCCATGCATGTCTACGAATGACCACCCCTGTCATAGCTGCCCTACATGAAGCCTCCAAAGCATCATATCCACACTGTAAAAAATGATTGCTAACCTGCTGAAAGTTATGCACAGCCTCCTGTAAAGACTTCCTAGCTAAAGGTTCAGGAGAGGCCAAACTTTTCTGTAAGTCATCTAACAGGAAATCCTGATATTGAAACATGTGAAAGAGACAATTGAGAGCTCTCATAGATAAAGTAGTAGAGGGGTAGACATTCTTCCCCCATCTCTCTAAGGACCTTGCTTCCCTGTCGGAAGGCAAAGGATTTTTGGAGGTGGTAGCTGAAACCCCTTTAGGCCCCTGGGAAATTGTTTCTAAATCAACAGCATGGGCCCTAAATAAATGAGAATGGGTTTCTGGGACCCTATAGTATCTGTCAGGCTTGACAGGAGCAGGAGGAAGAGTATCAGGGGTGACAATGGAGTCAGAGTACAAGTCATCCAAACCATCAAGCACATGAGGTATAGCTAAGGGTCTGTGTTGAGGCTTTTTGAGGAAGGTTCGAAGGCGCTTTCTGGAATCAGAAAATTCCTGGCCTTGCCACTTAAAATGCTCCCTCATGGAATGCAGAACTTCCCCAAAAGAAATATCCTCAGGAGGAGAGGCCGAGGAAATGGAGTCCTCTGCATCTGAATCCTCATAGGTCTGGAAGGGCTCTTCCTGGCTTTCGGAGTGAACAGAGTCCTCAGAATCTTCATCTGAAGGCAGAGGGTTCAACCCTGGGCCTCTTATCAGGAGGAGGCTGGGATCCTCTCTCAGGATGGGCCTGGGAACCTCTGATCAGGGAAATTAAATCTGCGGCCATGGACATGATTTGAGTTTCAGGAGTAGGCTGAGGTAAGGTTTTAGCAGTAAGATGTTTGGACTTGCTGGCTGCCTTGGCACGTGTGTAGGCCTTGATAGACATGGACATGGGAGGCCTAGCTGTTCCACGTGCAGGGGTGACCTTATCAACAGCAATGGTGTCGGGCATTTCCTCGGTTTCGGTATCTGGAGGAAAATCAATAACTGGCGGAGTGGCCTCCAGTATCGGAGGTATCGGTAATGTGGTGTCTTCGGTTCGGAGCGGTGGAATAACCGCCTCAGAGGGAACCGGGGCACTCGCGGTTAGTTTTGGAGTGGTGTCGGTGGAAGACGCGGGCCGAGGATGTCAGTCCCGGTCTTTTCGTTTCTTAGGAGTCTGCATTGTCGGTTGTTCCGACGGCATTGTATAATCAAATTTATCGCCGAAAAACTCTTCAGCGAACTCCGCCCGGCGCCTGAGAGTGTGCTTGTTGAAGCGAGCACAAGCGGCACAGGCCAAGACGTCGTGGTCTGGGCCAAGGCAAGGAAGGCAGTGAGAGTGGAAATCCTTATGAGGTATTTGTTTACCACAAGACAAACAATTATTTACTTTTTCAGTAATTTCTGACATCGGCTGAGGAAAGAAAAGGTCCCCAATGGGGTACTTAGCTTTTTTGATGACTTCGGTTACGAAGAATACAGGAGCTGACCGACCGGCACTTGCAAACTGCTTCTGCTTCGGGCACCACGCGGCAAGAAAGACTGAAGATGGCGTCGGCTGATGCTTATATACTCCAGCCGCTCTGACGTCAGAGAGAAATGTGACATCAGCCGACGTCGGACCCAGACTTTGGAATCCGGCCGACCGAGGGCTGCCTGAGGCAGGACAACCCATATGTTATGACTGCAGTTGCATTCTTGAAGGACATCATCAGTGTGCCCGACTACAGAGTCACCTATGACTAGAGTGTTGGGTATGTTGTTATGCCTTATGGTCTGTGATTGAGTAACACACTGAGTTTGTAGGCTATGTGTCATTTGGGTTGTGTTGGGGGGTGGAGGTTGCTTGTGTTTCTGCTTTGGAGGTCCCTGTTGCTTGGGCAGGTTTTTACTGAGAGCCTCCGTGAATGTAGGTGTGTGTTTTGTGTTTCTGTGTGTGTGTTTTGGTGGTGTAGGTTTTGAGGGACTATGTGATGAGTGTGGTGTGGTGCAACTGCTTACCTTCTCCTCATGACTATCAAGTTCAGTCTTGGTTGGAGAGAGCTTTACTTCCAGTTTGGCTAGATAAGTGCATCTCTCACAGGTTGTAGTGTTGGGTGGTAGGAGGAGAGGGTTGTCTGTGTACATGAGGCAATTGCTGCATTGCCCAAAGATGTCCAGATTCATCAGGTAGACAGGAGAAAACACCGGGAGCTGATCCTTGGACATCCCTGGATATGTGCTTATTTGTTAAGTACTAGAAACTGTTTTCCTCTAGACAAGTGGGGAAAGTTGAGTGCTGTAGTAATTTGTAGCTTATTTACTGCTTATGAGTTCTGAACAAGTGCTGAGCTCAAAGAAACAGATTTTAGTGCTGAAACTAAAAAAACTGTCTAGTTCTAAGAAACACAATTAAGCTAGAAGGCGTCCCTCCAACACAGAAAGGCTTGGGGGCTCAGAAGCCCACAAATAGTCCTGGATACAGCAAATCTGTATCCAGACTAGACTACCCACAGGAAAGGCAGGAAACAAGCTTTCAACCTGCTTAAAACAGAAGCAGGAACTTCTGTCTTAGTTATCTGTTGCTGCACATCTCTGTTTAAAGGACTGTACTACATATATGGACTCAGCATGTGCCAACGTTTTCACATTGTAAGACTTGCTATTATTTTGGAATTACTTTACTAAAATACCAGAAGGTCTTATACTGTTCATGGATCCTGCTGCATTGTTTTTCTGGGTGAGCTGTCAGTGAACTATTATTTTACAGGAAGTGTTCGTGTAATTAGAGCAGTGCTATTGCTGGGTACTTCTATTCCATTGAAGTTGAACATTTATGAGTGTATGAGATGTATGCACTGCTGGTTGATTTATTTGCTGCAGTGGTGGGTTAAAGACGACTAAGTATTTGCATTGCTTACAAAAGAAAGAAAGAAAAAGCTTTTTGCGACTGCTGAGGAAATCTTTTCATCTTTCTAAGCGACTTGACATCCTGTTAAGGAACCAAATTGCTAGCTAGCACCTACAATCTGTTTTGTTTTTTTTATTTTTTTCCTCAGAAAGTAGTTGCATTCTGAAAGATTCACTTGCAAACTGCTATGTGAAAGCTGATGATGGCCAGTTACTTATTATCTTTTAAAATGTACTGCTGAATCATGGAGCTCAATTCCCTTACATTGTCTTTGAAATGGTACAAAACTGCATTACCGATGCTGATTCAGGATTACTGTTTCATGAGAAGCACTCTGTTGAAACTAGCTGATTTTGGTAGAGAGTTAATTTGTGTATTAGTACAGTGAGCTGCAAACAGATTTCATGCTGTAGCCCTGTGTTTCAGTCTGATAACCTTGTATTTTTATCACTGCTTAAAATATTTGGCTTTGTGTACATACTTTTTCAGCATATTTGTAGACTCTGAACTGGAGATTAGTACTGCTTAGAATGGAAGTAGAATTATTTGTGCTGGAACTGATGTTGCTTGATGCTTTCATAATGAATAGCTTTCTCTACATTGATTACTTATTCTGAAAGAACAGTATTTTTTTTTTTATTTGTGATTCTTTAGTTAAACATATCCCTCTTGGAGTGACAGACGTCCTTATGCAGTGGGATAAAGTATTTAGGAGAAGCTTCTGTCCATTAGTACGGGGTGCGGTCTATATATATATATATATATATATATATATATATATATATATATATATATATATATATATACACACACACACACACACACACAAGTTCTGCTTGAATATGGACAGGTCTGAGCTTTGTTTTATGTGATTGGCAAGACAGTTCCACAGCAGTAGTAACCTCTGAGATGTAAACTGTTCTGTTGATGTTACATTAGAGTTTTAGATCCCTGGACCAAGTATTTCTGATGCCATTTGACTTGATGATATGCATTGGGTCCATCAGTTCCAGGTCAGAGGATGCCTTACATGCCAGACACATGACACCTCTTAGCAGTCTGCCAAAGACGACATCTGTAAAACTGTTATAGCCTGTGTATTTGTAAATGACTTGACACACAACTATACTAGACTACATGAAGAGAGACATGGACCTCGGAGTATGTGTCTCTGGCCAATATCAGCCTAGCATTGAGCATCACTGTACCTTCTGCAAGGATAATACCACAATATGAAAAGGTTATTAACTGTAGTAACTTGCTTAGTTGCTGGTGTTACTCCAAGGTGCTGCTTTGCCAGGAATGATCTGGACTTGCCTCTTCTATGCCTTGGATCATTGGCTAAAATATTATCCTTTCCCACAGAGCATTTTTATGCAGTGAGAAACTGACAAACATTCCAGTATATCAAAATCATCATTATTATCAGCCCCCTTTTTTCCCATTCTTCTACATGGGGTCAGGGTATCATGTTAACTGCCAACTCTCTCTCAATTCAGTGCCACACTCCTGCCTTCAACACTCATGCCGGACTGTCTCAGATCTTCTTTCACACAATCCATCCACCTCTTTGCTGGGCATCCTCGCTTCCTCTTACCTTATTCCTGTCTGTCCCAAATCTTCCTCAGCAGATTGTCTTTTGCTTTTCTTCACATGCCCAAACCACTATAATCTGTTCTCTCTGATCTTTTCTGCAACTGGAGCTACTTTGGCTTCTGCTCTTATGTCATTTATTCGTCAGTCCCACATTGTGCATCCTAACACCTTTCTCAGGAATTTCATTCCCATCACCTCTAGCTTCTTCAACTTTTCTGCCTTTACTGCCCGGGACTACTTTACATGTTCGAACATTCAAATGTTCAACTTTCATATGACCGAGACCATATGATCGAACATTTAAAAGTTTGAACATGTTTTTAAAAAAAAAAAAAAAACACGTTCTTAGCAGGGGGGCAAGGCCCCCTGCACCCCCCACACCCACTGCTATTTAAATATACAAATTCTGAAATGGCACTACATTCCGGAAAAGGGAAACCTTCCTGTTCTGCTCTGTATGGAGATCTCCATTCAGACCATTTGAACATTTAAAATTTCTATCATATGGTGTCAGTCATATGAAAGTCAATCTTTTAAAAGTTCAACGATCTGAAGGTGACTCTACTGCTCAGGTTTCTGTACCATACAGTAGTACTAGTCATTAGCACAGCCTTGTACACATTACTTTTCAACTTTTTTGGCATTCTTATAGGTTCATAGGTGTTTACTAGGCTAACGACCATGAAGGCCTTTTTAAGCCTAGCCATACTTCACAATTCTCTGACAAGTTCTTGTACCCTTGATAAGTATAAATTGATAAGTATAAGCAGGGGCTTGGGACATGAAACATTTACGAGCAGTGGCTTGAGAGATGAACTATTTATAGGCTGTCAGAGACATAGGTGCCAAACCAGTGATGAATGGCTGTTCCTCATCCAGTTTTCCAACTTACACTTGAACTGAGTTAGGAAGGAACTCTGGTTCACATGGATGGGGAGCCTGTTCCAGAAAATGGGTAGTCTCTGGGATACATACTTCTCTCTCTAGCAGGTCTTACTTATATCCCAGACAAGGATTAAGTCTTTAGAACGGGTAATTCTGGTACTGTTTGTTTTGCTGATATGCAGGAAATTCATCAGGGTGGGGTCTGACAATGCCTTGTATACTAGGCATAGATATCTCCTCAACAGCGTGTAGGAGCTAGAATACAGTGGTAGGACCTTGAAGTGGTTCTGCATAGGACATGTTACTTACTCCCTGTGTTCGTTTAGTGAGGAACATCTGTGGATGTTCCAGTTGTTGGATGTGCCTGGTTAGTTACATACCAAAGGGGGCACTGTACTCAGTGATAGGTCTGATGAATGCTGAATACAGTGGAACAATGACTTCCTTGGACCTAGATGCTGTACTTTTGTTTATAAGTTGTACAACAAAGTTAATTTCTCACTACTGTAGACATGAGATTATCAAAGGCTAGATTACTGTCTATTTGTGTCCCCAAGTCCCTGACTACTGGATTAACTCTTAGAGGTGTGTTGTCAATATGACAGTTACCAGGAGTGGAGGACTTCCTGAAGGATACTATTATGCTTTTCTTTGCATGTAGTTTAAGTCCATGGATGTGACAACAGTTATTTGCCTGTGTCAGCCTTTCCTGGAGAACATTTGTATTGGTAGAGGGATTCTATGACTGCTCCTAATTTGCAATCATCTGTAAATTGTGTTAGCCAGAGGCCATTGACATTGGCCTTGATTTCAGAGAAGTAAACGCCAAAAAGGAACAGTCATAGGACCAGTTCCAGGGGACTCTGCTTGTGACTGACCTCTTTGTAGAGGTGGACTCCAATTCTGTCAGACTACACCTGATGCTCTATGCCAGTTGGCTGTAGGCCCTCTAATTCTTGCTTTGATATCTTCATTCAGACTACCCTTCTCCTCAACCACTCCTCCCAGATACTTGAAGCTGTTTACCTGTTCCACTATCTTCCCTTCTATCTCTATTCTCAGTATTCTCCAATTTGCTGCCATTAGCACAGTCTTAATTGTTTAGATTCATCCCATGTGCCTTCAGATTTGCATTCCATTCTTGTATCCTTTGCCGAAGTTCTAGCTCAGTCTGCCTGTACTGCCACATCATATACATACAGCAGCTTTGATGATTCATCCCCTCCAACATTTTTTGTTAATGTAGTCCATCACCAGTATGAACAGCAGTGGGCTCACAGCAGAACTCTGGTGTACACCCACTCCTATTGGGAACCCCTCTGAGAGGCAAAAACACTGTTCGTACTTGAGTCATTGGGTCCTTGGTACAGAGCCTGCACTAATTCTACCAGTGTTTTAGGACTTCAAACCACTGCAGTACTGCCCAGATCAGCTTCCTTGGGAACTTGTCATATGTTTTCTCCAAGTTTAGGAATGCCCAGTTCGACTCTCCTCATCTCTAGCTTCTTCTCAAGTATCTGTTTCAATGCAAACATCAGGTCAGTTGTGCTGCATCCTGATCTAAATCTGAACTGCTCATCTCCCATCTTAGATTCTACTACTCTGCGTATGCATTTATGAATCACCCTCTCCAGAACATTTGTGCAATGTTATAGGAGTTTGATGCCTCTGTATTGCCCACAGCTGTGGATGTGCCCTTTGTTCTTGTGGCATGAGTATGCTTATTCTCCAGTCATCTGGGATATGCCTTTCTCTCCACACTAAGGAGCCATTTCTCCCCTATCTCACCCAGCATCTTCATCACATCTGCTGTGACCTCATCTGAGCCTGCTGCTTTCCCTGACATCATCTTCCTTACTGCTGTTCTTACTTCTTCTAGGGTGAGCTCCTCCTCTTCTGTCATCAGAGGCTGTTTCTAGGTCAGTACAGCTTCTGTGGGGTTTTCTTCATTCAGAATCTGCTGGAAATACTCCATCTGCCTTTGATGTCTTTTGGATTGGTGCGCAAGTTGTTGCTGGCATCCCTTATGAAGGGTGTCTGACTATCATCTTCATCTTTCTGTCTTTGCCTTGCAACCTGATAAAGTTTGTTTGTGCCACTTACTGAGTCACTTTCCAGAAGTTGGTACAGTGCCTCCAATGCCCTATTCTGTGCTACTGCAACTTCTTTCTCAGCTTCTTTGTTAGCCAACCAGTAGTCCTTCCAAGCCTGGTCAGTCTTTTCTATCTTCCACTTCTTCCTGAACTCCTCCTTTCTTTTGATGACTTCCTGGACTTGGGAGTGTATCAAAATCAACTCTAGAAAATCTGATGCTGTTACTGCTAAATGGCAGGAGTCTAAACAAGAAATTCCACTCCCGCCAAGCTGTAATTACCTTAGATAGTGCAAACATTTGCATACTTTTCGAGGCATGGTTTAAAGCCATGGAGAATACCCTGACAGTACAGGGCTACAGTGCTTCTAACACATATAGACAAGCTCCTGCACAAGCCAGAACCAGATATGAAAGTGCCTCAATACATATCAAAAACAATCATGCCTCAAGGTTTTTCAAACAAGATGATGATTTTGAGCTTCTCCATATCCATTACTCTTGCAAGCTTAAGTCCCTGTCTATAACCACGAAATCCCATAGCACATCTTTATACTGAAGTCAGTCACCATTCAACAAAATACCATACTTGTAGGCTACTAACTAACCCAACCATAAGTGGGAGTCATTCATAATACCAAATGTGCAGGCCTCCTAGATTTTGCCAGTACAAACACCTTGTAACCGATAACTCATATGCCCACTAGGGATGTGAACATGGTGGATCCAGTCTCAACTATTATGGGATAATGCTGCAGCCCTAGTGTAACGTCCTCTATTGTAAGATTTGACCATAAAGCTATCTGATTTAAAATAAAAATAAAACCTGGGACCACTGTTCACCCTGTGATAGGTTATAAGAATTCTAAGGTGAATTTCCTACCATTAAGTAATAACCTGCCAAATTTTCAAGTCTCTTCAATCCCTGCCACATTACTGACTATGCAGTATTGCTCACAAGCACATGTACAACCATATTTATAGATGCATTGTACAGCTGTGTTCTCCTGAAATAAACAAACACTGAAATCAAACCATCATAGTGGAATCTCAGTATCAACTAGTTGTATAACAAAAGGAAGCAAGTTATAGCAAAAATTTGGAATTGCAATTCCCAACAGGAAAAAAAAATCTTTCACATAAATCTAAAGAAGTTCAGAGAACAAGTCAAGTATACTATGCCAAATTTGCTTTCCTTGGTTATGTCTGCGACCTCAAAGAAAGCATATGTACACAG